>NC_044908.1:33555157-33801501 GCF_001633185.2 Quercus lobata | reverse complement strand
TTATTTGATGGTACTAACTATGCATACTGGAAAGTACGCATGAGAGCTTTCTTGCAGTCTCTAAATGAGAAGGTGTGGCAAGCTATAGAGATTGGCTGGACCAAGCCAAAAGAAGTGCCGGCCGATTAGGACGAAGCCAAGATCAAGGCGGTAAACTTCAATAGCAAGGCATTGAATGCTTTGTTCAATGCAATCACTAATGAGGAGTTCAAAAAGATATCCTTTACTGAAACTGATAAGGAGGCATAGACCATTCTTCAAACAACCTATGCGGGAACCAAGGCTATAAAAGATTCAAAGCTTCAAAGGCTCACTACAAGCTTTGAAGAGATCAAGATGGAGGAGGATGAGTCGTTCGATGAGTTCTATGCCAAGCTCAAGGACATAGTGAACTCAGCCTTCAATCTTAGGGAAACCATTTCTGAACCCAAGATTGTGAGGAAGTGCTTAGATCTCTACTCAAGAGATTCCATGCAAAGATCACCGCGATTGAGGAATCAAAGGATATTGACAAGATTCCTTTGACAGAGCCGGTTTGTAATCTACAGACCTACGAGCTAGGGTTAATAAGAATTGGTAAGTTTGGCAAAAGCAAGAGCATGGCTTTGAAGGCCAAGAGCAGTGGCACAAATGAGTTTTCAGATGATGAAGATTCTAAGATGAAGTCCTACATCACCAGGCAATTCAAGAAGTTCATGAAAAATGCAAATGGGAAGGGCTTCGACAAGGACCGTAGGCAATCCAGTTCTTCTTAGTTCAAGAACCAAGATAAAGGGAAGAAGGATGATAGGGATGGCAGTTAGTACACTATTCCCTCAAGACCGAAGTGCTTCGGGTGTTAAGATTTTGGTCACATGAAACAGGAGTGCTCCAAATATTTCAAGACCATTGGGAAGAGCAAGGCACTTGTTGCTACCTTGAGCGACACAGAGCCTGAAAATGATTCCGACAATGAGGATGACGGAATCTTGAATGCCTTTACTGCCACTGTTAATCCAACTGAGGGGATTGTTGAATATGTGGATGAAGAAGAGGACTTGGTGGAGTCCAAACTTGAAAAGATGGATGATCAAGATAATATCCATACAGCCTATGAGAAATTGTACAAGTTTTTTGAGAAGCATGAAAAACTTTATAGGCTGGCCACCAAGAAGCTCAGTGATGTGGAACTTGATGGTGAAAAGCTTTCTACAAAGTTTGATGAAGCAAATCAAACAATTGGAGCACTGAGATTTGAGAATAATTTCTTGGCTGAGAAGATCAAGAAGCTTGAAGTGGAGTTGTTCCAAGTCAGAGCTCAATTGGAGAAGACTTCAAGTGCAAAGCTTGATGAGATGCTCAATCTTCAGAAATCTGCTTCTGATTGAATCGGTTTAGGGTATGATTTCTCTTCTCTTAGTATTGCTGCCACTAGTACTCCTGTTTTTGTTCCTCCTACTAATAATGTTGAAATTGAGAACAATGTTATTAAAAATGAATTAGCTAATGAGAACTTAGACAAGGGTAAATCTATCTTAGGAGCACCCATTAAGCAAGATAAGAAAGAAGGTAAAAACCCTAGGGCTAAGAAGGCTAACTCTCAAAAGCCTAAATAGAAGAAGTAGCATCTCTATCATCATTGTGGAGTTGCCGGTCATATATGACCAAATTGCTATAAGTAGTTAGCCACTCAACAGAGCAACGGTATGATAGCATCTAGAAGCCAAAATTAGCTTCAATCCTCTCTTGCTCCCTTTGGAGATCTTCTTAATGCTCTCATATTCCTTTTGAACTTGAACATTTTTAATTCTTCCCCCTCACCACCGGTTCAAGGGTTTAATTAAAGGAAATGTTCTTCTAAGGTATGGAAGGAAAATGACTCCAAGTGATTCTATCACTTTCTTCTCTCTCTTCGTGTTTTTGTTTTTGCATAACTTGTGTGTTTTTATTTTGAGTTAGTCTAGTTTTATGCTTTGCTTTGTTTAACATGTTTTTGTTTTTTTGTTTTTGTTTTTGTTTTTTTGTTTTTTTTTGTTTTTTTTTTGTTTTGTTTTTGTTTTTGTTTTTTTCAGTTTGATTATTTTGTTTTTCATATAAAAATATAAAAAAATTGAAAAAATACAAAAATAATGTGTGTTTTGTGTACATTGGTACTTGTGTACCTTGGATGACCATTAAAACGAAGTTTTCTAAACTTTGTATCTTTTGTAGCTTAGATGAGCATCTCTTTGCACAACAAAGTAAGTGAGCTATGTGGCTGATATTTGTGATGAGTAATTAAGTTATCTCTTGTACTTAACGCTCGTATCACTCTTTTTGACGGAAAAGACTAGAAAATTCTAAGAGAAAGACATAAATAACCATCTCACCACTGTTGCCCGCCAATCATAAAATGACATCTGTATGCTTCAACAAGTGAAAGTGCAATGTCAATGACATCTATATACTTCAGCATAGCAAAAGTGTAATGTCAAAAGCTTAACTTCATTGGGTATTTATTTTCTCTCTCTTGTATGCCCATGTATGATTTGCTTAAAATTGAATATATATATATATATATATATATGCAAAGAAAAATAAAAAGCAAAAAGAATCAAAATACTTTAAATATGATTGCAAGTGTGTCTTCTAGGAGATGTGGGAGTTATAGGATGTACTTCAAAGGTGATAGTCCCCATTAAACAGTTATGATTGTGTGTGAGTTAAAGTGATTTTCTCATATCTCAAATCGTCATAACATGTTGACACCTTATGCAATCTTGCGATGTTTTTCACACACAACACACAATATTCTTTACTACTCTTGATACATGTGTAGGTACAATATGATTTGACTATCACAAGGTTTACATGTGTTAATGTATGCTCACTAAATTGACTTGACTTATTTTTGAAATATAAAATCGGTTAGACTTGTTTAGTGTGTGTGTGAGTGTTTTTGGGATCCATGTGCTTAAAATTGTTGTTGAGAGATGATTTTGAAAGTCTAAAATGTTGATTGGATCATTGGTTGAGTTGCATGCTTGATTGCATTCATATTGTGTTTTTCCCTCTTGAAAAACCGTTTTTAAGCAATCTCGACAGCTTCTCGACACCTGGCTATCTATCGAGCTTTTCAACTTCTTTTTATTGCAATCTCGATAGCTTCTCAACAGCTAAGTGGATCGATCAAGATTTCTTCTGGATCCTCGATAGCTTCTCGACAACTGGTGAATCGATCGAGCTTCCTTTTAGCCTTTTGTTGAATTAACCCTCGACAAATCCTCGACAGTTGAATCTATCGAAGCCTTTTTACTCGACACCTAGTTTGACACCTGTCTCGACACTTATTTTTGTCGAGATTTACTGGGCTCCTATTTAAGCGTGAATCGCAATTTCCTTCTCATTCTTTCTCGATCTCTCTCTCGACAAACTTGTCTTCTCACCTCTCAAAACACTCTCTCTCACTCCAAACCTCATTCCCAAGTGTTTTTCAAGTTTTTCTCTTCACTTGGTAAGTTTCTTTTCTCTCATTTACATGCATTTCATGTTTTGAAACTTAGGTTTTGGGGTTTTTGAAATATTTTGGGGTTTTTCAAAATTGATGAGTTTTTGTTGCAATTTTGGGATGGGTTTTTTGCTTAAATGAGTTTAACATCTCATGCATTGCATCACATAAGCATTATAACCGTATTATCATGCATTTAGATGTGTGCAAATTGATTTTGTGCTGGTAGGATTGGATTAGGCTGAGCCCATGATGTTTTTTTATTGCTTGTCACATGTTCATGCATTCCCATGCATACGTACTCTTTATTCAATATATTTTGATATATTTGAACTGCTTGGGACTTTTCTGATTGTTTTTCTCTCTCCCTCCTTTTTCTGTTTACGTTAGTTGTGTTTATGGCACCTAAACGTAAGTCCACTCCGTCCCAAAACCCTCTTCATTTTGTTGCATCTTCGTCTTCTGATCCTACTCCTTCTCATATCCAGTTCCATGATGAGGATGCCCAAAAGGCTTTCTCGGAGAACTTTTCTCAACGAGGCGTTCATTCTGAACGCCAAGTCATCTTGGCGGATTTCGCTAACACTAACTTACCCGTTGTCATTCATAGTCAGGAATGGGAGTCACTATATGACGTCTCAGTCACATGTCCATCCATGCTGATCTAAGAGTTTTACTCTAACATGCATGGATTTGATTTTTCAGTACCTCATTTTCTCACTCGCATTCGAGGTACGCATATTGCTATCACACCGCAGATTGTTGTGGATGTGCTCTATGTTCCTAAGGTAAAGTTTCCTGACTACCCAGGTTGTGAGCGTCTGAGGATTGTGTCCAAAGATGAGCTCAAATCTGCTTTCTGTGAGTGCCCTTCTGATTGGGGTGAGCGTTAGTTCACTTACTGTTTGGGCTTTGCAAAGGGCCCTCAATTTTTGAACATGGTGATGACTTTTGTTCTCCATCCTCTCTCTAACTCTATCATAGAGCCTCATGCTCGGTTTTTTTTGTCCTTTCTTGATAATCTCACTATAAATATCCCTTCTCACTTTATTCTTTCTATCATAGATGTCCATAGGGATTTGGCGTCCCATGATAAGCTCATTTTCCCTTCAGCTATCATGAGGATCTTATGCCACTTTTCTATTCCCTTTCCAGTGTCCGACCATTTTTCTTATATGTGTGCCATAGACGCCACTACCGTTAAACGTAGCGAGGCACAGTTTAGGTTGAGGTAGTCTAGGTCAGCAGCTCCTCCCTTCTGTTCTGCTCCATCTCGATCTGCTCCATCCACATATGCTCCCTCCTTTTCTACAAGCGATGTGTCACTCAGAGACATCATGACGCAGCTTTAGCACATGGATGCTCGCCTTGATACACTCTTTACAGAGCTATATCAAGTGAACATTTGTGTTAGCTATATTGCACGGCGACAGGCTATCATGGGTGGCTTCAATTCTGAGGCTTCTCCTCCACCTCCTCTAGTGGCTTCTAATTTTGAGGCTGAGGATGATGATGATGGTGATGACAATGATGCTTCTGATGATGATGATAATGGAGATGCTAGCTCTACCGATGAGATGTCTACTTGACACTTTTACCCTTTCTCACTCATGACAAAAAGGGGAAGTAGTTTTGGATATGAGAGTAGTCATTCTTAGGGGAAGAGTTAGTATAGGACATTTTTGTTAGGGTAGTGTTGATATCTGAGGGATGTAGTGAGGATTACTTGTATCTTTTTCTTTTCTCTATTTTAGATACATTTATTCTTGTACATGGGTCTTGTGACCATTTTTTACATACAATGTACTTATCTTCTTTATATGTTGATGTATGTTTCTTTCACCTACCCTTACATGTGTTGTTTCTTTTCTCTCTTTATGCACATTCTTCTTATTACTTGTATGCAATTTATTATATCTGTTTTACACAAAGATGCCTTGATGGGTTTTGTTTAAAGTGTTTCAGAAATACAGGTTGTCAAAGTTTTCTTGCCATAAACTCTCTTCTTGCAAAATTTTTCAAGAGTTTGTGTTAGGATAGATTTTATTGTATTCAACAAGTGAATATGAGTTAAGTGATTCATGACTTCTCTTATATCTCATTTGTTTGTTGTGGTTTTGTCATGGATTGCCAAAAGGGGAGATTATTAGGACATATGTGATTCACTTGTTAGGAACATATGTGATTCACAACTTTATGTAATTGGCTAATCCATTGACAAAACGCACTTTACTTGTATTTGGATAGATCTAGGATGTGTTTAATATTTCAAGAAACTTTGTTTCAAGATCAAGTGTTAAAGCCATGCAAGTCTGTCCAAGATTCAAGTTGAAAAGTGCAAGTTCATTAAAGCTCGACAGTTAGCTATCTATCGAGCTTGAAGAGCTGTTCTAGCCCCGTGGCTCAACAGTAGCTCGACAGATAGGGTATCTGTCGTGGTTTATGAAAAATAAAATTTCACATCTATTTTGACTTTAATCTATGATTATGTGTTTGGATTTTCTTTTCTCACAACTCTAGACATATAAAATGATTATTTAAGAGCCGTCAAAGGTGGAACAAGTTGCACAAGCATTGAGCAAATTTTGTTCAAGCAAATTGTGATCAGAGAGACAATTTTGCCCTAGTTCATCATTCTTGTGAAGAAGTTACTGTGTTTGTGCACCATAGGGTTTTATGACCAATCATGTTCTTGATCTTCATTGTCTGGATGAACTGAAGAACTTTGTAGCCAACAACCTTCTCTAGTTGGTGATTGAAGTTGCGTGCTGAGATCTATGCAATTGGTTAGTTATGTACTGGGAGTTGTGCATTACAAGGAGAAATTGTCACTACAGAACAAGTCCAATTGGGTATTGGGATAAGGGTTCAACTGTAGGTTGGTAAAAGGTATTGAGATTCCTTTACTTGTAACCACTTGTTTTGATAATAGTGGATTCTCGGAAGTGGTGACCTTAAAATCACCCGGTGGGGTTTTTACCGTGTTGGTTTTCCCTATTCGTAAACAGATCACTGTGTCAATTTAATTTCTGCTGTACTTAGTTTAATTGGTGATTTATTTGTACTACCATGCGTTTGCATGTTAATTTGATTAATTAATAAACTTGGGTAATTAATCAATTAATTTACCACAAGAGGTCAATACATTCTTGGCCTATCAAAAACTATCATTTATTTGAGAGAAATTCTTTCATTTCAAAAACGAATGAGCCACCGAAATCTCAATCTTCTACCTTAATCGCTTCAACTAATCACTAAATTGAGACTGCAAACTGTTGTTTTGGAAGGAGGTGAACAGTTTTATGTATTGATTCAATGACGGCATGTATTAAGAGAGAGAAAACAATTTTTTTTGCTAAAGAGAGAAAACAATTTATGTGTAGATTTTAAGATAATGTCCATCATGAGAGAGAACTTCAAAGTCAGTAGTGTTGTTATCTATACAGTACCTAAGGTTTATTGTAGGTCTTATTATTTACTACTATTATTTATTAGAGTTTGGTTAGAGTTAATATAAGTTATTGAAATAGGCTGGGCTTGCTATCAACTTCAGTATTGGACAAAACCTTTTGTTCATTTTAAATGTCAGCTTATATTGGACAAAATCACTCTATTAAGGCACTACTTGGCAGAACCTCATGCTCTCTTGCATGAGGTCTCTGCTTTTATATATACTAGTGTTTAACCCACACAATGCGTGGGATCATTTTACATATTAATGATCTTTGCATCCAACACAAATTTAGTTCTCATACTTCTATTACATACATTCTGAAAGCTTGAAAATGTGTTAAAAACACAAGAGCTGTTTAAACCCCTAAATGAAAAAATTACGGCTCAATAGATTTTACTCTAACTTATTGTTGACACCCTATTTTGCAACCCGTATTTAACCTTACATAGAGGGTAAAAGGGTAATTTCACCTTGGGCATATGCATCTTGATTTTGGTCATTAGATCCTTAATCTCATTTCACCAAAATGATCTTGATGTTATAACAATCAAATCAACTAGTCATAAGTCCTAATCAGACCATCAGATTGAAAGTTATCATCAAATCAAGTTTTGATAGCTGATATGCATTATCACAAATTGAGTCCGACTATATGTGATTATGAACAATTGATTCAATTGGTTATAAGTATAATCAATTTGAGAATGATGATGTGCTATAATTTGATTGGTTAGGACTACATTTTATGGTAGGATTGCACACACCTAATTAACTAGATAGTTAAACATTAATCATTCAATGAGTAATTTGTGCAATTATCTTTTAATTAGGATAAATTTAGAACCAATTAAGTCTAAAATAGGAGTGATTGGAGCCATTTAATGTTAATTGGGAGCTAATTTGGGATTTATTAATGTTAATTATGATGAAACCATTTTCTAATAAATGACCTCTGCTTAGTATTTCATCAATATCTCTCAGAATATTTTGAATCTGTGAATGAAGTTAATTTTCCCAGAAACTAGACATCTGGGGCTTCAATTTGAGCACAAGAATGAGATAATTCCGATCAGAATTGAGCCAGATATGATTTTTCAAAGTTGGCTCTACAGGATGTTACAGCAGCTACGAGAAAACCGAAATTTGATCGCTCCTCACTCTCATCAATCTCCACATTTAATACACCAAATTTCCCCAAAAGCTAAAATGAGGTCTAGGTTCATGATTCTTTATCAACCCTTATTAAATGGCCTTCTATTCATTTTTCCTCCACTACTACTATATAAACCCATCTCCTTCATTTCAAATGACAAAAAAAAAACCCCCTCTCTTCTCCTTTCTTGAGTTCTAGGAAGTTGAGTAGTGTTGTCATATCTTAATCTTCCCAAGACTCAAGGTATTGAGTGAAACTTATTCTCCCTCTCCTAACTCTTTTTTTCCTCCACCCTTAGAACCTCCATCAAGAGTCCCCTCCTCCATCATATGGATCTTGCATGAAGGTATAATCCCCTTCCCTAATTGTTTGTTTATGTTGCCATGATGAGAATTTAAGATTAAAGTATGATAATTCCCTTTAATATGTTTGAATGTTCTTAATTGTTCTTATGTGTTCTTCATATGTTCTTAGTTGTTCATCACATGTTCATTCATATCACTAGATCTAATTTTAAATCCACATAAAAAATATGAAAAACATGTTTGTTTAATAATTCTTTCAAATCCTTGAATTTAGGTTATCACCATCTACACACATTCACTAGAATTTATTTTTCAATCCAAATGCAATCTTTAATAAATTGAATTAGAATTTATCACATGCACACATATTAAATTCAACATGTAAATTGATTGACATATTGGATGATATGATATGAATGTTGGCCATCATAATCTAGAAGACCGATTTCACCGGGCAAGGTTGGTGCCTAACACCTTCCCACCTTATAACATAGCCTCTGAACTTAGATCAAGGGTTAGTAGATCAAATATTTATCCATATAATTTTCGATTTCTAGATTGTAACTAGGAAACAAAGCAATGTACTTTATCTTAGATTGTATCTAGGACCAAAGCCATGTAATTTTCCTAGGATCAATGAAAATTCAATTTCAAATTAATAAAATGAGGAATTTTTCAATTATGATTTTCTTATTTTTCTAATAATTAAATAAGTGGCGACTCCATTGTAAAACCCTTAATCCAAAGAGGAAAATATAACTAGTCAAACCTCTATTTTGAGAGACAATAACACGACTCCACCCATTCATGTGGGTTTAGCCCAACATCCTATAAAACGGTCCGGGGCCGCGGTTTCTCATAGTGGCGACTCCACTGGGGAATATTGAGGGCTAAGCTTCAATTAGGTTATGGTAGCCAACCATGTCATTGTTTGTTTATTGCTTTTTGTATATAATATGTATAATATGTCATTATTTTGCATGTCATGCATTATTTGCTTGAATGAAATTTATTTTATTTGTGTGCTAGCCCGAAAGCCCCGTAGTATTAGGTTTGGATTGTGGTCTTCTTGAGACTCACATACCCAGCAGTGAATCTACCACCCACCGCGACAAGGATCATCATGGTTATGCCATGGTGGTTCATAGGTACAAACTGTACCATTCTGATCAACGAAGCGCTCCTGGTGTCACAAGTTGGGAGATATAATGTCCTAGCTTGTGGGGACCTTTAACTTACCTTCTACCCATGTTGTAATGACCCATAGAACCTACCTTTAGGTCGGTCCATGTAAATTGCATTTCATTACGCATTTGTTTGGCTGTTGTTTGAACCATGATGACTTAAGTCCAACGCTTGTGCCCATCATGATTGTTTGAACCTTGTATACTATGAATGAACTGAAGCCCAAAGGCTTGTGATTGAACTCTACTTGGTATGGAAACCAAAAATTGTTTCTTGAATTATTCTAAGCCCAATACTTGAGCCCATCAAAGGTTTATTCGCATGATCAACTTCAAGGGCCCAAAGTTCACAAGATACATGCCTTCCAAGTGGAAAGTCAAGCCATTTCAAGCAAATACCAAATGATCATATGGTTCAAGCCTTCCAAGTGCAAGCCCAAGCCACTTCATCATAATCAAGGTTCAAGCACACCAAGCCTCAAGCATCCTAAATGGACCAAGAAGAAGCAAGTGGCCCAACTTTGTCTCACTCCACATTTGGTTTGCAACATCATGGTTAAGCTTAAAGTTTGTTTGTTTATTCCATGTTTCTATGTTTTTTTTTTTTTTTTTTTATAAATTCAAAAATTTCATGTAGCATTTAATGAGCTTTGTTTGTGTATATTTATTTAAAAAAAAAAACAAACAAACAAACAAAATTCAAAAAAAGAAAAATTTCAAGATTTCAAAATCTTTCCTAAAAAAAGAGAAAAATTTTCAAATGAAAAAAAGGTCTTTGGACTAGGGGCATTGAGCCCTTAAGTCATTTAAAAAAAATTCTTTGAACTATGGGCATTGGACTTCCTAGTGACTTTTTCAAAAAGGCCCATTTTTTTCTTTAAAAGATTTCAAGATTCTTTAAAGTCTTCTTTTCAAAATGGCACATGAGGATCCCTTGGACAAAACTTTTTCTAAATTGTGATGTTTAAAGGCTTGAACAATCAACTTGTACTGAGAAGGGATTAATTTCATTTGATCCATATAAACAATTTTGCTAAATTACTTTGAATAAAAGAAGAAATGGTCTTACAAGGCAATCAAAGAAAATCTATCCATCAAAAAATTCAAAAAGCTCATGCATTCATTCCAAATTTCTGAAAACTTTTATGTCTCCAATAGAGAATTCATACTTTTTCTTTTAAGAGGAATTTATTAAAAGAGCTCAAGTCACTGTGCTTGCAAGCAAGCATTACTAGGGATAGGAGGCCGTCGTTGGTAAAACAAGATTATAACTTAATACCTAGAATGATCATTATCCATTGCTAGCCCATTTGTGCCTTTAAACACTTAGCCTCTTTTTCGCATGAACCCACTAAAATCTAAACCTAAGGTGGGAAAATTCAAAGTATGCATGCTTAAATCTCATGTTAAGGAGGAGTCGACCTTTTAGTTTTGAAGCTAATTGATAAAACTCTCCTAGAAGACATGAAAGGCAAGTAGAGAATTCATTAAGCTAAAGATAAGAGATCATCAAAGTAAAAGGAGTTTTCACTCAATCAAGGAAAGAGAAATGAAATTCCATCAATAAGAGAGAAAACAAAATGTGCACCAAGTTTGAAGAACCTAAAATTCATCATGCCAAGAAGAGTAGAAGGTTCATCCAAAAGAAATTTCATCAAAAAAGGAAAAGATTCATCAAGCATAGAAAGGTGCAAGTGCATTGAGGCAAGAAAGAAGTCTAGTGAGTGCATCAAAATAACCAAAAATCATTAGCTGAGAAATACAAGGAAGGCAAAAGGTCCCCAAAAGTTCATTCAATCAAGAGATGAAAGACCAAAAAAAAAAAAAAAAAAAAAAAGAAAGAAAGAAAGAAAGAAAGAAAAAAGAAAAAGAAAAAGAAAAGAAAAGAAGCCCGTTAGTTGAAAACCCAAAAGGGCGGTCTAAGCAAAAGCTAGGGCCAAAAAAAAAAAAAAAAAAAAAAAGAAGCTTGCTAGGCTGAAAACCTAAAAGGGAGGTCTAGGCAAAAGTTAGGGCCAAAGAAAAGAAGAAGAAAAAAAAATTGGAAAATCCTACCAAGTGGGAAACTTGAGGATGCCACCTAAAAAGAGAAGAATTTTACAAGATGAAAGTCTAGAGGTATGATTCAGGATGAATGAGCTTAAAAACAAATGTTGATACAAGTGAACAATGAATACTAGTGAGGATGGCAACAAAGAAATGAGAAAACTCCTCCAATACTTAATTTTTGAGTAATGCATACTTGGGAAAAACATCATAGGGAATTTTGAGTCTTTTATATCTTTTATTTCATAACCCAAACTTGGCCTACATTACAACCCATGAATAAGGCCTCCTTGAAGTCTTGCTAATTGTAGGCGCATCTTAAACTCTAATAATATTTTCTCTTGAATTAAAAAGGAAAAACGCTTAAAATTGTCAAACCCCATAGGATGACATGTCTGAGGAAAAATTTCCCAATTTCTTAAATCCTCAAAATGACTCAAAAGAACTTCTAAACTTGGAGCACTCTCCTTGTTTGTACCCAACAATGTGATTCACAAATATTATCACATTTCCTGATTGCCTTTGGAGACTTAATCTAACGATGTTCAAAAGGAAGAAGCAAATTTGATTACATGAGTTTAATGATCTTGATCCTTCTTAATCAAAGAGATTTGTTTGATTCTTAAACACTTTCATTTGCCAAAATGGTTGTTCAAAGGATCACCTCTTGTTCATAAAATAAAAAATTTAAAAAAAAATCATTCTTTTTCAAAATCCAGTTCTCTTGAACTACATCTTGACCCGATCCTCTATGAGAGAGGTACGTAGGCAGCCTTGCAAAGGCCCGGTCCCAATCACCCAAACAACCTTGGAGAACAAAGTCAAAACAATGTGACAAAATTGTTTGGGTACATGCTAGGTTAAGCCCATTTGTTTGCATTAAGCATGTTTAAACTTGGGGCATTGGCCTATTTATATTGTATGTGAATATGTCCTTCTCGCATGAAAGCATGTTTTCATTTGAGGCATCAATCCATTTTTTTGCAAGCATGTCTACGGGAAAACAGAACTTTGCTTAGCCCTCACTCTCATCAATCTCCACATTTAATGCATCAAATTTTCCCAAAGGCTAAAATGAGGTCTAGGTTCATGATTCTTTGTCAACCCTCATTAAATGGCCTTTCATTCATATTTCCTCCACCACTACTATATAAACCCCTCCTTTCCTTCATTTCAAAGGACAAAAAAAAAAAAAAAAAAAACCCTCTCTTCTCCTCTCTTGAGTTCTAGGAAGTTGAGTAGTCTTGTTATATCTTAGTCTTCCTGAGACTCAAGGTATTGAGTGATACTTACTCTCCCTCTCCTAACTCTTCTTTTCCTCCACCCTTAGGACCTCCATCAAGAGTTTCCTCTTCCATCATATGGATCTTGCATGGAGGTATAATTTCCTTCCCTAACTGTTTGTTTATGTTGCCATGATGAGAATTTAAGATTAAAGCATGATAATTCCCTTGAATATGTTTGAATGTTCTTAATTGTTCTTATGTGTTCTTCACATGCTCTTAGTTGTTCATCACATGTTCATGCATATCACTAGATCTAATTTTAAATCCACATCAAAAATATGAAAAACATGTTTGTTTAATAATTCTTTCAAATCCTTGAATTTAAGTTATCACCATCCACACGCATTCACTAGAATTTATTTTTCAATCCAAATGCAATTTTTAATAAATTGAATTTGGGTTTATCACATGCACACACATTAAATTCAACATGTAAATTGATTGACATATTGAATGATATGATATGAATGTTAGTCATCATAGTCTAGAAGATTGGTTTTACCGGGTAAGGTGGGTGTCTCACATTTTAAGAACGTAGTCGAACCTCCATTTTGAGAGACAATAACACGACTCCACTCATTCACGTGGGTTTGGCCCAACATCCTATAAAACGGGCCGGGGGCGCGGTCTCTCACACTTATACTAAGTGTGGAATAGAGTAAATGCGAACAGATAAAAAATATAACTACTCTAAGCCATATTCAATAAAACACAGCAGTAATATGAAAGCTAAAAGAGTAGGGAAGAAGAATGCAAACACAAGATAACACGCCGATGTGTTATCGAAGAGGAAACCGAAGTACTCAGCATAAAACCTCTCCGCCGCCCTCCAAGTGGTAAATTGATCCATTAGACAATTAATTGGGATACATGGGTTAGCAAGACACCCTCCAAGCCTAATCTATCTAATGCACCTAAGCCCTCCAAGCTCCTACTCCAACAAGGCTTCTCAGAGCTGTGTCTTGTCTAGCTCTTCAGATCCCGCAATATACCCGATTGCATCCGCCAAAGCTTAGGTTCTTCCAATGCTTCCTAGCAGCACCAAAACCTCCTTGACACTCAGAATGAGTGTGGTAAGTGTTTGGGCTATCAACCTCTCATGGATATAGAAATGGAGAGGTAGGAGTTGAGTGAAAAACCATAATGGATTGTGAAGAAAAATGTGGGTATAACAATCTCTAACTCTCAAGGTTTGTGATTAGGGTTTTCTCTCAGAAGCACTTCTCAACATCTGTGGGTAATGTGGGTATATATAGTATGAGTACAAATAATGTGTATTAGATATGACAGTTTAGCAAAACAGAATATTTCGCAGGTATGTCGCGGGAAGGCCTTACCCACGAGACACTTGTGAAAACTAGCTATCTCCATCTTGTCCTGACTCTTCGCATTCCATCATGTGCTGGGCACATGCTTCACTTCGCAGGAAGCATTCTCGAGAGCTACCCGCGAAACCTGCTTTAGTCTTCACTTGTCTTGAGTCTTCACACTCTCTCTCTCTCATACACAACCCTTACAAGAAATCCCACATAAAATACAAGGTACATGATTGAACAGAATTACAATCAAATTTGACACGGAATTAAAGCCAACATACATTAGTTGTAAATTACAACTTTACACATTCAAACCTAAATAATTTAGTATATTTAAGCATATAGTATCCAATATCATCTAAAAATTTTAAACATTACTCTCTTCAAATCACATCATGTATGTACTTCCATTCTCCAATAGACCATTCTTCAAAGCAATTAAAACTTAACATACTTTGACATCGTAACTTACTTAGAAATAAGGGGAAACAAACAATAACAATTTATTACAATGGAAATCATTTAGAAAATAGTGCAAATATATCCAATTAAGTTGGTATAACATCATTGTCTAAACATTTGGGACTAATCTTCAAAGTTGAGTCAGTACATTGAGGAGGATATTCATCAAGGGTTTGTTGAAAATAATATTATGATGGGACATTTGTTCTTAATCTTTGAGGGCCTATTTCTAATAAGCCACCTGAAAACTAAGCGAATCCAAAATATCCCAGTAAGAAACGGTTATAGTATCGAATTTGTCAAGAGTTTGATGAAACCTAAGACAAAAAATGAACACAATGATTACATAATGGCAAGATAATAGGTCTGTAATTTAGATAATATATAAACCATCAAGAAAATATATTAAAAGTCAACCTTTATAAAGAATAGTCCCTTTCGACTTATCTCTATTCAATATTAATAGTATTATTACAAACTCATATAATGTGTCCTCTCCTGTAATTCCAATTCCAATGAAAATATGAAAATTGCTCTAGGTATTATAAGTTCTATTGCAATTTTGTTACAAACGGATTTGGAAGCTGAATTATGATGCCATACATAACTGGTCGAAAAGTCCACATCAATTCACAATAGAAATGTACTTAATGTCTAATAGTATAGATCGTTGTGAATTAAGTTCAATGCATAATTAACCATTATTCCTCACTAAAACAACCACAATAAACAGGACCCAAAAAGATCTAACCTTGGCAACTGAATCCAATACAATTAACATAAAAAAGTGTAGATAACATTAGATATCCATGCCCATCATTGTAAATTCAATTCAATATAAAATTAATCAAACACCCATTAACCATTATTCCTCACATAAACAAACCCAATAAATTAAAAAAAAAAACCACATTTATAAAATTTATACCTAGACTATGGCTTGCATAGTACACTCTGTAGTGGAGTGCTCTACGGTTTTGGCTTTCAATAGTCAGCCCTTTACTAATCTCACTAACAATCTGCAAAGATCATTTTATTTTTAAAGCATTTACTAATTTGTTCCAAGCAAGAACCTACAAAAAATGATACACAAAAACAAACTAACCTAAGTAAAAAAATTTACAAACCACATAAAAGCTTGAAACACACAAATCTAAAACTTACATGACAATTTCAAACACCATACCTGCTATTCCAAGAATCACAATGAATCACACCAAACTAAAACTTATATGGCAATATTAGTTAGAGCCTTTGAGGTATGTATCATAATTTGTGTGTGTGTATGAAGGAGCATATAAAAAGTTAAAATAAAAGAAATATCTCTTATTGTTTCTATAGATTAAACCCAATTTATCACCACTTTTAGCCCCGTTCCTCCCCTTTTCTCTTTTGGGTATTGCAAAAAGTATTGGAAAATTTTAGCTTACTATATTCTCATAAACTAAACATAATTTCACAAATGATGATTTAAAAAATGGAATATTATACAGGAACTCCATATATTGCCTAATTGTGCTAAGTGCTAACATATCCTGGATTGTACGATAACTTAAAACAATATATTAAAGCAATCACAATATAATGCACACACAATGAACATAATAAATCAACTCTAACATTTGTGAAATCATCCAACAGGAAAAACTCACAGATTTGGGTAAAATCAAGTCTTGATAGTCACAAATTTACAATCAATATTGTGGTATCCAAAACCATTGTCGATGTAACGACCCAAGGAAAAGCGCTAGCCACATCTGCACTATACCTCAAAAGGACTAGTCACAATTAAGACTCCTTGCAGTTGTTAATAAAGCCCAGTTCAACCCAATAAATACCCGGTGTGGAACTCATCACACACCCACACACATCACACAATCAATCAAATTGGGGTATCACAATCTCCCCCACTTAAATCCCTAACGTCCTAGTTAGGGCCTACTTTGTGAGGTAGTGTCTCTGAGCCAACATGGGATTACCAGGCCGGCTTTGATACCATAGTAACGACCCAAGGAAAAGCACTAGCCACATCTATACTATACCTCAAAAGGACTAGTCGCAATTGAGGCTCCTTGCAGTTGTTAATAAAGCCTAGATTTACCTAATAAATACACGATGTGGGACTCATCACACACCCACACACATTACACAATCAATCAAATTAGGGCATCACAATCTCCCCCACTTAAATCCCTAACGTCCTCGTTAGGGCTCACTTTGTGGGGTAATGTCTCTGAGCCCACACGGGATTACTGGGCTGACTATGATACCATATGTAACAACCCAAGGAAAAGCGCTAACTACATCTGCGCTATACCTCAAAAGGACTAGTCACAATTAAGACTTCTTGCAGTTGTTAATAAAGCCTAGTTCAACCCAATAAATACCTAATGCGGGACTCATCACACACCCACACACATCACACAATCAATCAAATTGGGGTATCACAGTCGCTATCCCATATGCTAACACATACAAAACAGTAAGAGCTTCTATGTCCACATGGTCTTTTTTGCATTAAGTAACATGGTCTTTCATTTTTCATCATCTCATAACTAGCACAATTTAAAATAATGAAAATCTTCTTCAATTTTCATCCAATTATGACTACTAAGCCTTAATAAATGATTTTGTAAATTATACAAAGGATTAATTAACATGCAAATATTTTCTACATTAGATACCATATCCATATGCTTAACTTAAATTTAGAAATACCCTTTCCCTAAGTAGATCTTATTTATACGATTAAAGAAAAATTACTTCAAATTTGTAGACTACAAAGTTCAAAGAGGCCAAACACAAATATGAATAAGGATTTCCTATACTCTACACCATAAAACGCAATACCACTTCTAAAATGACAATAAAATGTGACATGCAGGTTAGGAATTTTAAAAAAATAAAATAAAATAAAAAACTAACTTTTCTGAGTTTTCTCTTTTAATATGTACATGTGTCAGAATTTTAAGCGTGATTTTCTCCTAACTTAGTAGCACCTCCTCCAATTACCTATGCTATGCATGGGGTACCCTTTTATACAAAGAAGCCAACTCTAGATAGATGCTAAGATTTGAAAATATTTGACCCAATACACTAACATATACCATAAAGTTTCAATTCCTATGAAAATCAAATGCCTTTATCTAAAATCTGAAATTCCCAGGAAGAGAGAGAGAGAGAGAGAGAGAGAGGATAGATACAACCAGTTTATGGTATACTAATAAATGTCCAATTCCATGCAAACCAAGAAAAGAAGACATACTAGACTTCAACCAAAAAGGTTCTCTCCATTACACTTAGCAGGAAAAGAAATGATAAAAAACAGCTATTCACATGTATTTAATCATGACATATTTAGTAATCATGTGCCTTGTGTAGATGATTTAATGAATAATATGATTTAATAGATGTAGGTGGTCATCTAAATCACTATGTAATGTAATTGATTGGCAGAGATTCCTTCAAACAAATTTGGCAGAAAAGTTGTCTAAGAAATAAGGCAGCATATCCTAGCAAATACAATTGCAAAGAGAACACCAAAACAGTTGAAAAGCTTTGCAGTTCTCCACTGTTGAGAAACTGAAGCACCACTTCAAAAACCAACAAAAGCTTTTTAATTTCTCAAAGCTTTTCTAATCAATCTAATGAATTACAAAGTCAAGCAAAAAACAAAAGTTAGCATCTTGTTATATTTTAATAATTTTCCTCACACTTTTAATAGCAATTGAGAGACTACAAATGCCTATTTTTGGATCAGCACAGCAACAATGTAAGAAAAGGGAAAATGGAAAGTTTGAAGGGAGGATTTTTCGGCTTGTCATGATTCTTCTCATAGCAATTAGTTTTTAAAGGATCAAATGTGTTAGTCCAACTCAAAGACAGCATAACTTCAAGTTAAATAATATGATGGTCATTTTATTATGAATAAGAACTGCCTTAAACATTAAGAACTTCCAAGCAAACTCAACGGTATTGGACATCCTTCGAAATGACCACATCCTTCAAATGACCCATATTTATTATTTAAGAAAACTTGCTAATAAAGTTATTATGATTTATGAAACCACTTGCAATTATGATAGCATCACACAATAAATTTTAAAATTTCAATCATAATTGATAGAAAAGATCACCCAAAAAAAAAAAAAAAAAAAAGGCCTACTCAGACAAATTCTAGCAAGGGAATTCCATAGTTGGCTAGAGTTTCGATTGTCCATCTAAAACATACATGGGAAGAAAAATACAAATTTTCTCCCATTTCCACTGAAAAATCAACAAATAAAAACTAAAAAAAAAAAAAAAAGAGGGTTAAAAAATTGAACAAATCTCACCTAGATTCTTCAGTTGGGATATGATTCCAATATCTTCAATCACCTATCCGGGTGATTGCTAACCCTTTTGAAGCAATGGACAAACAAACACCACTCGTTCCTTTATGCAGCCAAACTCTCTGCAAAAAGCCAATTTTTCAACAAATCCATCAGAAATAGATCCATATCATGAAAATCATATAATATGAATAATCCAAACAGAAAATAAGCCAAAGAACCATATCAGCGAGGTACCAAAACTTTATCACAACAAAACCAAATAATTTTATTCCCCTCTCAATTAATTAAAATAAATTCTAAGATTTCTAAATTAAAATTTATTTTCTACCCTTCATTTTCTCAAAACTTAATAAACGAAAACCCCATCATAGGGCCATATTTATTTCCTAATAAATGAAAGCCCCATCACAACCAATCAAAAACGATATCTAAAAACTCGAAACTTTTAATTTTCACACACTTTCTCAGCACCCAAATAAAAAACAAACACACACACAGAGATAGAGAGAGCAAAACCTTAGTACAATCATCAAACACTTTCCAAAGAAGAACTTCATAATTGGAGGGCAACTTCAATTCCCAGAATCGAAGACCCTAGAAAGGAAAAAAAAAAAAAAAACTATGAACGCAGATATTAGAAAACAAGGAAAAGCTTAGTGATTTCCATAATCCAAAATAGGAAAACAAATATCAAAAAATTGAGAAAACAAACATTTTCATGGAGAACCCAAAAACCCAGAACAAAAAGGAATCAAAACCAAGATGAAAAGCCAAAACTAAAATAATTTTTTTTTTGTAATTTCTGTAAGTTACAAAAAAGAAAAAGAAAAAGAAAATAAATTTTCATACATAAATGTTATAAAAAAAATAAAAATAAAAATCATACCTAAATCTAAAAAGGGGAAAGAATGTACCAATACCTAAATCACAAGTGCTTAAGAAGCACTTGACCTCAAGTGCTCTTGGTTGCTACATGATTTGTATGAAGTTATAGGATGATGCAGTTGCCCTTTATGATGATTTTGCTACTGTTGCAGCACACTAAAGGCTACTGCATCCCACACAAATGAAACACCAATGTTGATGCATCTACATTAAAAGGACTCCCTTTCTTGAAAGCAAACTTGTCCACAAGTTTGGTTGAATTTTCAATTATAAAATATGTACACCAAATTGAACATTAAGTGTTTTGCCTTGCTAATGATCAATAATGCATATTTTGACACTACAAGGCTTTATTCTTCACTGGTGAATCAACCTTCTTCATCTTAACCATTGGTTTAGGGCTTGCCTTCCCTTTCTTTGATTGTAAGGAGTGTGGATGCAATGGCTTGTACATGCTGTGTGTGTTGCACCTTTTGCCCATGATAGCTTCATACGATTTTTCATATCTATGCAAAAGATGGAACCTATTCATGGCTACCTCATCACAAAGAACATAACCTCTATGCCATCTATCATCATCCACTTCTTGTTTTAGAACCTGCATAACCCTGGTTGCTAATGGAGAGTCATTTGCTTCCTTAACAACAACATTTGCTCATTCTTCCATATACTCACCTTGCACAGATTCTACCATAGTTATTATGCAATCAAGCAATTCTTGTCCTTCCTCACCAATCTATTCTTCAATGTAGCTATTAAAAAAAAACTAGCAAGTCTTGACTTTCTAACTCTTTAACCAGCAAGTCTTGACTTTCTAACTCTTCAACTAGCAAGTCTAGATATTCTATCTCTTTAGCCACCAAGGTTTCACCCTTTGACAAAAAAGGCTGGTTCTTGGCTGGTATCTTGGAAACTTCATTAAATCCAGTAGTATTTGACCCAATCTCAACATTCTTGGTTGGCTACCTCCAATTCTTAATGAAGTTTGATGTAGCACCATTACTTGGGCTAGTTCTTGAATTGAAAAGGGATGATTGTGATATCTTTGTTTGATGAGTCTCAATCAACACTCTATTTGCTGCATTTGAATTTGTCCAGCAATTATGCAAGATGCTATAGTGGCTTTGGATGGGGCTGTATGGAAAAAATTTCTTCCTGAGTTTCTGTTTCAGCTTCTTTAAAGTTTGAATCTTGGTTTTTCCTACCCTCAATCTTGGAATCTTCAACTGCTCCCACCAACATCTTGCCTTGCCTCTCAAATTAGTTTCTACCAATTTCACTTTCTTGGATTCTGGAATATCATAACAAGCAAAGATCTCTTCAACTTGATTAAGCTAATCCACAAACTCCTCATGATCTAAGCTATCATCAAATTCAGGGAATTCAATCTCAAATCTAGATTCCCAATTCTGGTTTGGAATCTTTGGTTGAATCATCACAGGATTGTGGCCATACTTCTCTTGTCTCCACCTAGGAATATGAACAAAAGGTTATTCATAATCCTCCTAGTATAAAGCTAGACTTCCAGCAGTATCATGCTGGTAGTATTGCTGTTGTATCTTCCTATCTCTTCTCATTTGTTTAGTCAAGGCTTGTAGTTGCCTCCTTAATAATTCCACTTTAGCCTCTAAGCCATTTTGAACCCTTCTACACCTTGGTCCATTGGCTACAATATCATCTTCCTTTATTACAAGAACAGCTTGCTTCTTGCCCTTATCCTTTCATATCTTCTCAAAAACCATGGCTTCTTGCTACTACAAACTAATTTCTAGCACATATGAAGGCTTTGGTTTTGGTAAGAGAGGTATTTTAGGCTAGGAAAAGCAATCAAGATTGAATCTTGATAGGTTCTTGGGTAAAAAATGAAGAAACAAATTACAAACGAACATGAATCCTAAGGATCTCAAGGTCTAATACCAAACTGACACAGGGAATGTGATGGGTTGTTTGTATATGGTTTAGAAATAATGAAAGGGCTGAGTTACTTAGAACACATTGATAGGTGGATAAGTACCTCTGTAATAACACTTAGTTTCAAATAGCACACAAAGGCTAACAATTCATTCAATTATCAAAACTAATTTACAAATAGCTTACATTCTCCTTATACTAGTTATTTGGCATTGGCAGCCTCTAGATGGTTGACAAGTGCCTAAATCCTATAGTCTAATGCTTAAGAAATCCTCTAACTAACTAACTAACTAACTAATTAGTTAGAGAGAGAGAGAGAGAGAGAGATGCGCGAACACACATAGAAATCTCGAGATAGAGAGAATGAACTTTCTATTGTTGGAATCCTTATAGTCTACAACTTGATCTTGACTCATGTGAGAGTGAGGGGGTGAGGGAGTTGAATCTGATGAGAGAGAGAGAGAGAGGGAGTTAGTGATTTAGAATTTTTTCCAAACTGATAATTCAAGTGTGAACATCAAAAGTGTTTTTTTATTTGACATGGCGATACAGTTTGGCAGTTGATGTGGCATGAAATATTTATTATTATTATTTTGTTTCACACATCATCTTTTTCCATCAAATGGATAAAGACAGAGATTAAATTGACACGGCATTGAAAAGGTTAAGGACCAAAATGACACAATTTAAAAGTTATGGACCAAATTGAGATATAGTATAAAGGATATGGAATAACTTTATAGTTTAAGATCTTTCTTGCTTCTATATAGCAATTCCAATGTAGATCTTTCATGCTTCCATAGAGTAATTCCAATGTCTCTTTATGGCATATTTTATGATTTTGACTTTACTCTCCTTCAACCTTACGAGAGATTTGATTAAAAAGGTAATTATTTTTTTTGCTTTACTTCCTATTTTTTTGATTTAGTTATTATTTTTGGTTGTCTAATTTGTAAAATGTCTTTTTATTGGAAGTGAATTTTGACAAATCCATTGTTAGATTATATCTTCTTCTTATATCCTTTATGCTTGCAAAATTTATAGAAAATTAAAGATTAATAGCTATGTCATCAATAAATTGTTTAAGTTTTAAGTTTTTGTAGTTTAAAATTATATATAAAATATAAATTTATAGATGATATAATAAATAATATCTGATTGAAACAAAATTTGACATGTGTATTGATAAAGGGAAAAATTGTAGTAATAGTATTCGCCCTTGAAAAGGTATAAAGTAACACCCCAATTAAACCCTTCGGGATCCATTGGAGGCGATGAAATTAAGAAAATCAAGTAGCCCACCTCAGAGTTGACGGGATGACCTTAGGAAAAGGGAATGGGTGGCTGACGACAAGAAAGCTGAAGGGATCAAGTAGAGCTGACAACCCTGACAAAGCTTAGCTTGATCTCCACGTTTGCATATATAAGGAAATACCTTGTGCTTCATGTTTAATACTGATCAAAAGGACTCCTATAAGGAAAGGATTCTGTAATATACGCTTTGTAAGGATTCCTATAAGGAAAAGACTTTTACAGCAAGGAAAAGATGTCAACCCTCTACTACTATAAAAGCCCAAATACCATCATTAACCAAGGTATGCATAATTTACCCGCTCTAACACTCTAGAGTTGTTAGAAATTCTAACTTGACCTTCGGAGGGTATCTACATCGGTGCTATCTGCGAGGTCTTCTCTTTTTTGTGTTGTGCTGGTGTTGTTTCGAGCACGTGAGGACCGTGTAGCTTACTGTTGATTTTTCGGCATCATCAGTTGGCGCTATCTATGGGAAGTGCGCACTTTAGCCTATCGCTTCCCGAACAAAGAGTTGCATGGTACTTACTCGCTCAATGGCAACTACCAACAACGTTCAGGGAGACGAACCGCGACCCATTGCCCTAGAGAGGCAGGTCTAAACCCTCATAGCAGTAATGGAATGTTTCACTAAACAAAATCAAGACCTTGAAGAACAACTACGACAGAAAAACACTGCTATGGGTACCCAAGAGGAAGACCAAAAAGGTACCAGTGCTGAGAGGAGAGACCGAGAGGGGCCGGAAGGTAGTAACGCCCCAAGCAGACTAGAGCGACAAGACATGAGCCGTCCTTCCACTATAGACACAGCTTCCCCTTACATTGTTGCAAAGATGCAGATGATGAAGGAATGAATGAACCTTATGATGAACGTCCTCAAAGGACGAGTGTCCAGTGACCTCGATGATCTGGTCCATCGAATCGACTCGCCTTTCACCACATCCGTCAACTTCTTCCCCCTACCGCAGAAGTTTCGCATGCCCTAGATAGAAAGCTACAACAGAGTGAAGGACCCTCTCGATCACCTAGAAACTTTCAAGACCTTGATACACCTTCAAGTATCATGTGTAGGGCCTTCCCTACAACACTAAAGGGTCCTGCGATAATTTGGTTTAGCCGACTGATGCCTAACTCCATCAGTACTTTCAAGGAGCTAAGCGCCTAGTTCACTTCGCACTTTATTGGGGAGCATAGGTATAAGAAGTCTACTACGTGCTTGATGAGTATCAAGCAGCGAGAGGACAAGACGCTAAAATCCTACATAGCTCGCTTTAACAAGGAAGCGTTCTCGATTGATGAAGCTGACGACAAGATACTTGTAGCAGCCTTCATAAATGGGTTGTGAAAGGGTAAGTTTTTGTTTTCTTTATACAAGAACAACCTGAAAACCATGTCGGATGTACTTTACAGGGCCACCAAGTACATAAATGCCAAAGATGCACTACTGGCTCGAGAGGAAAAGCCAAGGAAGAAAGAGAGGCAGGAAGACATGCGACAAGATAGAGGGTGAAAGATGGCAAGAACCGGAGACGAAAGGGATGATAGGCGCTCTAAACCCCTGCTAGGGAGATTCACAAGCTTCACCCCATTGACTGCCCCAATCGACCAAGTCTTAATGCAAATCAAGGACGAAGGAGCCTTAACCTTCCTTGGAAAGCTGAAGGGAGATCCCAACAAACGGCCTAGAGATAGGTACTGCCGCTTCCACCGTGATCATGGTCATGACACGGCCGACTACTATGAAGCAGCAGATCGAAGCCCTTATCAGGCAAGGGAAGTTACGAAAGTTCTTCCACAAGGAGAGAACAGATCCGCCTCCTCAAGAGCAAGCCCCACGACGGGACAACGAGCGTCCCAAACCACCTTTAGGAGACATAAGGATGATTGTGGGAGGCATGACGACTACCGACTCATCCAAGAAGGCCTAAAAGACTTACCTCAGAATGTTCAGATGATAGGCATTTCCCGAAGATGCCACGGGTCGATAACCCAATTATTGGTTTCTCTGAAGAAGATGCTCGAAGTCTTCACCACCCACATGACGACGCATTCGTCGTTAGCATCTGAGTAGGAGATTATAAAACGTACCGAGTCTTGGTCGACAACAGTAGTTTCGCAGATATTCTCTACTACCCAGCGTTCCAACAGATGCGGATTAACAGAGAACGCCTAGTCCTAACCAACGCTCCACTCGTTAGGTTTGGAGGAACAAAGGTATACCCCCTTGGCGCGGTCACATTGCCTGTAACAATTGGGGACTATCCTCAGCAAATCACTAGGGATGTTACATTCCTTTTTGTCAATTGCTCCTTTGCCTACAATGCCATTATAGGATGACCAACCCTTAACTCATGGAAGGCCATAACTTTAACCTACCACCTGATGATTAAATTCCCCACGGAGAACGGAGTAGGGGAATTACGAGGAGATCAGGTAGTTGCGTGCAAATGTTACATTGCGATGCTAAAGATGGACGACCATCTACAAACCTTGAGTATAGAAGAACAACGGACGGGGGTAGACCTCGTAGAAAGGCTCGAGGAGATACCTCTCGATAGCTCCAGATCGAACAGAACCATAAGGATTGGCACTTTCGCCAACCCAATGATTCGCCAAAAGCTCATAGCCTTCCTCAAGGAGAATCAAGACGTGTTTGCTTAAAGTCATGAAGACATGCCAAGAATCGACCCATCAGTCATAGTACACAAGCTAAATGTGTCATCTTCCTTTCCACCCATCCGGCAGAAGAAGCGAGTATTCGCCTAAGAGAGAGACCGAGCAATAGTAGAAGAAGTCGGTAAGTTAAAGAGGCGGGCTTTATCAGGGAAGTATACTATCCCAACTAGCTAGCGAATGTGGTGATAGTCAGGAAGGCCAATGGGAAATGAAGGATGTGTGTAGACTTCACGAATCTGAACAAAGAATGCTTCAAGGATAGCTACCCCCTTCTTTGAGTCGACGTACTGGTAGACTCTATAGCTTAGCACCAGCTACTGAGCTTCATGGACGCCTTCTCAAGGTACAATTAGATTCAGATGGATGAAGCAAATCAAGAGAAGACTTCATTTGTTACTAGCCAGGGTCTTTTTTGTTACAAAGTAATGTCATTCGGCCTTAAGAACGTGGGTGCAACGTATCAAAGGCTCATGAACAAGATATTTGTGAACCAAATTGGGAGGAATGTTCAAGTCTACATCGACAACATGTTGGTAAAAAGCCGAAGAAAAGAAGACCATTTGAAGGATCTTGAGGAAACATTCGGCACCCTTCCCTCCCACAACATAAAGCTTAATTCGAGTAAGTGTGCATTCGAAGTGACAGCGGGAAAGTTCTTAGGCTTTATGGTGTCTCAAAGAGGTATCAAGGCCAACCCAGACAAGATCAAAGCCATAGTAGAGATGGCCCCCTCGAAGAAAGTGAAAGAAGTGTAGAGTTTAAACAGTAAAGTAGCTGCCTTGAACAGGTTCGTATCAAGAGCGATGGATAAGTGCTAACCTTTCTTTCACATGCTGAAGAAATCTTTTGAGTGGACAGCCGAGTGTCAGCAAGCATTCGAAGAGCTAGAAGCCTACCTTTCTTCCCCACCATTATTAAGTCCTTCATAACTGGGAGAAGAGCTCTTCCTGTATCTGGCTATCTCCCTGGCGGCCGTCAACGCGGCCTTGGTAAGAGAAGAAGACAAGGTTCAAAAGCCCGTGTACTACAACAGCCGGGCATTTCATGGTGTTGAGGAGAGGTACCCACCCATGGAAAAGCTCGCCTTCGCCTTAGTTACAGCAGCCTGAAAACTCAAGCCGTACTTCCAAGCCCTCATGGTAATCGTCCAAACCGACAAACCCTTACGACAGGTAATGAGCAACCCCAAAGCTGCTGGTTGGTTGGTGCTATGGGTGATAGAGTTAAGCAAGTTCGACATTCAGTACCGCCCATGCACCGCCATCAAAGGGTAGGTCGTCACTAACTTCATAACAGAGTTCACCAATGGGGAAGACAAG
Source organism: Quercus lobata (assembly GCF_001633185.2). Lineage (NCBI taxonomy): Eukaryota > Viridiplantae > Streptophyta > Magnoliopsida > Fagales > Fagaceae > Quercus > Quercus lobata. The sequence continues at coordinate 33,774,396 of NC_044908.1, read as the reverse complement.
GGGGCAGATGAATATCCGCAATGGAGTATACATACAGACGAGACGTCCAACACGCAGGCCGGGGGTGTAGGTGTCATACTTCTCTCTCTCGAAGGGGACCTAATCAAATGTATGGTTTGCCTCGACTTACCTACCACTAACAATAAAGCAAAGTATGAAATTTTAGTGGCAGGGCTTGATCTCGCCAAAGTAGTAGGAGCCATAAGAGTTATTCTTTACTGCGACTCTTAGATCATCACTAACCAAGTAAACGGGGATTATGAATGCAGAGGAGAAAGAATGAAGAGATATTTGGATCAAGTAAGGAGAAGGGTAGACGAGCTGAAGGCCAAGAGGAGAGAACGACCAAGCCGACCGCCTTGCCAAAGCAGCTTCAGCCGAACATATGACTACCCTTGATAACATACTCTCTTTTGTTCAGTTTTCTCCACTAATAGATACCATCGATGTGTAGGAGATAGGTTCCAAAAGCAATTGGACCACGCCGTTGATCTCTTACTTGAAAAATGGCGTCTTACCAGACAGAAGGGAGGCTGCACAAAAGCTGAAGGTCTAAGCTGTGCGGTTCATTTTGATGAAGGACGTCCTATACAAGAGAGGCTTCTCCTACCCATACCTAAGGTGTTTGGGTCCCGAGGAAGTGGACTACGTCATGAGAGAAGTCCATGAAGGGATTTGCAGAAATCACTCAGGGTCACGATCGTTGACAATTCAAGCGAGGTACTATTGGCCCACCATGTAAAAAGATGCTCAAACTTATGTCAAAGCCTACGACAAATGCCAAAGATTCAGTAATATCATAATACAACCGTCCGAAGAATTGACCCCTATGACAGTTTTATGGCCGTTCGCTCAGTGGGGTTTAGACATCATTAGGCCGTTCCCAATAGCGGTGCGACAGCTGAAGTTCCTGATAGTAGGCACATACTACTTCACGAAATGGGTGGAAGCTGAAGCCTTGGTCACCATTACGGAGAAAAACGTGAGAAGCTTCATTTGGAAATCCATCATATGTAGGTTTGGGATTCCTAGAGTCTTAGTCTCGGACAATGGGAAACAATTCGACAATGACTCTTTTCAGGATTTTTGCATGCAGTTAGGAATCAGAAATCACTACTCCTTCCCTACCCACCCTCAAGCAAACGGACAGGTTGAAATCACGAACCGAACCTTGCTTAAAATTATCAAGACTTGACTCAAGGGGGCAAAGAGCATATGGCTTGAAGAGTTGCCAAGCATGCTATGGCCTATAGGACAACGACGAGGATGCCCACAGGCGAAACACCATTTTAGCTAACGTACAGAAGTGAAGCAATCATTCTAGCCGAAGTCGGTCTCACAAGCTACATGGTGGACAACCATGATGAAAGAAGAAATGATGAAGCTATGCGTCTATAGCTTGATTTAATTGACGAAGTCAGGGCGACATCAAAACAAAGGCTCGCGCAGTACCAGGACCGCATGGCTAAGCACTACAACTCCCAAGTCCAATACAGAGATTATCAGGTCGAAGATCTCGTTTTGAGAAAGGTAATGGACGCTGCTAGAGACCCAACCCAAGGAAAGCTTAGCCCCAATTGGGAAGTACCCTACCAAATCACGTCATGGTAGAGGAAGGGCACCTACCACCTGGAGACGATGGATGGATGGAAGCTACACCACCCATAGAACACTGAACACCTGCGAAAGTACTACTAGTAAAGAGGATGGCATGAAGAGAGGCACCCCCTTATTTTTAGCATACCTTAGTTAAAATTAGCTACATTCTTCAGTTTTTCTATTTTTAGATTTTGTTACGATAACTCTTTTTAAGCCTAAAGGGTAGGTCTTCTTCTTTCTAAAAACTACTTTTTCTAAGAATGCGTGGTTTATTATAATAAGAGGAGTTTATTCAAATATGGCTAAAGTGTTTATCTACAAAAAATAGTCCACGAAGTAGACGACCCTAAATGCAATCCATAGAGTGGATGACCTCATCCCAGAAGGATGAAATGCTATCTTGTCCCTAAAAGCAGACGAGCTTATTGTCCCTAAAAGCGGACGAGTTTATCAAAGTCCATAAGGTGGAAGACTTCATCCCAGAAGGATGAAATATTATCAAGTCCATAAAGTAGACGAGCTTATTGTCCATAAAGTGGACGAGCTTATTAAAGACCATAAAGTGGACGACTTCATCCTAGACGGATGAAATATTATCAAGACCATAAAGCGGACGAGCATATTGTCCACCAAGTGGATGAGTTCATCATGTCCATAAAGCGGACAAGTTCAATAAAAACCCACAAAAGGGACAAACTAAAGTTCATAAAGGGGACGGGTTCAATGAATGAAATCCATTACTTAATAAAGTGGACAAAATCATTAAAGTTGACGGCTTCATAAAATTGCCATTACTTAAAAATGGTCATTGAAGCTGACGGCCTTAGGAAAAAATCATTACTTAACAGTGGATGAGTTTCCCAAGTCCATAAGTCAGACATCCATGAAAGTTGACTAGGTTATAAAGTAGACGGATCTTTCAATCCTTAAAATGGGAAAGTTCTTTCTAGTAGAACAAATTATGATTATAAATCTACAAAATAGTGTACGGACCTATAACTAAGTAGACAAGTCCATAATTATGCACGAAAGTAGACGGACCTAACCAAGCTGATGGACTCAGTAAAAAGCCAAGAAACGAGGTCAAGTCTACAAAGTAGACATCCTTAGATGATAAGCCTATCGTGTAAGGAAGATGGGTTCGTATTCAACTTGTGAAAATAGCATACAAGCATACAAATGTCAACTAGTAAAAAACTACACGATGTTAAAAGCAAAGAGTATAAGATACCATATATAAAATAAAGTCTTTGCAAATGAAGCCCAAAAAATGCTAGGGCATTTAAACATTGTTTGAAAATTAAATGAAATATAAAGGTTGCAAAGAATAAAGGCTATGGCTGAATAGCAGAAGTGCCATTTGGGGTCTTATTGTCTTTATCTTGAGCAGAAGGGTTCTCCACGTCTAAGAGCTCAATGGATGGGTTGGAAGTGGTGACGGGAGGATTCAGAACAGGTTGAGCAAGGATGATGCCATCATCCTTGGAAGGGAGATCTGGTTCAGTAGAGTCGTCACTCTCATCAACGATGGCGTCACCAGCAGGGGTCGACGAAATGGGGGCATCCATGGTAATCCCAGATAGATCCAAGTTTGGGAAGGAGGACGTGACCTATTTAAGGCAGTCCTCAAACCTAGTACCATAATACTCAGTATAGGAGTCAACGAATGATTGAGACGCCTTGAATTTCGTAATAGCGTTGGCCCTAGCCTTCTCCACCTTCCCGCGCAAGGTCGACAACTCTTCCTGCAATGTCTCCTTCTAATGACCTGCCTCCTTCAACTTCTCTTTAAACTCCTTTAGCTCACTATTTAGAGTATGGAGAGCATCCTTATACTGCTCCTACGCATCCAGTAAATTTTTATTACTCTTCCTAACCTTGGTGACAACCCCTCTTTGGCAACACACCTGTCTTGAAGTGCCTTAACATGCACCAAAGCCTGAAAAGGATATAGTCATTAGTCAATGGATGGAAAGAGACGAGATATAATTAGCTAAGAAAGTAAACCTATCCGAGTGAGGTCAAAAAGAGCCGATGCCCCTAAGTCCTCCGTTCCTAGCTAATCGCAAGGCTCTATGTCCGTCGACTTTATGAAGGACTCCACTCCTTTGATGGCGTAATCATTTTGGGTCAGAAGGCGACAGGGTCCCTCAATGACGGGACCGGAAGAAGTCATCACTCCCTTGCCCACGCCCCGACTCGACTTGGGAGGAGACTTCTTGAGGTGTTCCTCTCCAAGGGTGACTGCTGCCTTCTTGGGAGGACGGTCGTCCTTCCCATCAACCTTCCTTTTGGCCGAGCCCTTAGCAACGGCCTTGGGGGCTGATGAGGAGGCCCCCTCCTTAGCCTTCCTTTCTTCTTCTTTTTTACTGGCAGCAACTACCCTCACTCTTTGTCTAGTCACCTCCGTTTCTACAAAAAGACAACAAACGTACGTTGGAAAAGCATACGGTAAGAATAAAAGTGACGGGGATGGTAGGAAATCTACTTACGAAGACGAGAGTATTCATCCAATTTAAGAGCTTTTGGTGTTGGCACAAGACCCTGCAATAAGCGTGCAAAGTGTCAAGCGTGATGAGATCTCGACACTTCCGCTTGTCCAAAGGAATTTCTGTTACCCAACGAATAAAGTCTTCTTGCTCCTCTGTAATATGAGGGTGAATGCTAGTTGAAAACAAGGAGAACAGACGGTGTTAAAAGCTTGGAATGAACCAACAAAGGAAGAAGAGCAGATGGGATTAACTTGAATCCTTGATAAAAGCCCAAGTGTTGTCAAAGTAACCACAGGGCATCATCTCCCATTCTTCCTAATGACACACCCAATCCGTCCCCTTGACAAAAAAGTATCTACTTTTCCAGTTTCTGTTAGAGTCTAGCATATCAAACACTAGTCTCAAGTCCTTCTCTTTGGCGGCAAAATGATATGTCCCCTTAGAAGAGACGATGTGCTGGGGTCTGTAGCAGTAGAAGAACTCGTCCAACAAAAGCTGACGGTTCCCTCCACTCAAACGACCTTATAAGATCTCAGCACCTATAAAGATCCTCCAGGCATTCAAAGCGATTTGGCTAACGGACAACCCCATAAAATCAGCCAATTGACAGTGCAAAGCAGTCAATGGTAGTCTAAGCCCCGCAACAAATATGGCGTCATACATACCGACGTCTGTAGTCCTCCCTATATAGCATTGTTCGTTTTTTCTAAGAAAACGGATTAGGATATGGTCTGGGATTTGGTAACGGGTACGCAACTCCTTAAAGACCCTGTTACTCATTTTTGGTAGAAACTTATTGACAGCCTAATCCTCAGGAAGGACGAAGGGATGGTTGCCTCTAGGACTTCCTAAAGTTCCCTCACTGGATTCCTTGTCACCTTCATCTCCGTCTCTATCACTATCCCTCTCCTCTTCTCCCTCCTCAACTTCACCCTCCTTACTTACTATTTCTTCCTCACCTTTCCCTCCATAACTTTCAACTTTCTCGTCAGGAGATTGGGCTAACATTTCCCTTTCTAACGACCAGGAAGAACCCTCGGTCTCATGACCTAAACCGAATACCTCGTTGTAGCCCGCTCCTTCGCGGACTGACGACTTCTCACCCGTCGCTTCGCTTGACATCTGACTACTTACAAGAGACGGATTCATTCTAAGAACCTAAGATGACAGCCTTACTAGGGAGTTAATCAATTAGAATAAAAAACATACGTACAAGGAAAAGGAGAAAAGAACTTACAAGTCTATCTTTTGAAGTAATGGTTTCGAAAGCGACAATAGCAGCACAAGTGATGGAGTCAACAAATCGATGGAGTAAAAGTGACAAGCTTTCTCTCCAGAAATCAGCAAGGATAAAATAGGAGAAATAAGGGGAGGAGGCGAGTTATATATAGGGGGAAAGTGCACAGAAGACGAAGCGACGCCTTCGTCTAGAAGCGGAACCAACCAAAATGCGCCACATGCCCGAGCATTTAATGATGGCTGTTCGAGGAGTCACCCATAAATGATTTTTTCTCTCTCCTGGCCAAGAAGAAGATTAGCAATAAAAGTCTAACTCCATAACCCATCAGTTTAAGCTGACGAGGATATGGAGTAGGGGGCTGCTGATAAAGGGAAAAATTGTAGTAATAGTATTCGCACTTGAAAAGGTATAAAGTAACACCCCAATTAAACTCGTCGGGATCCATTGGAGGTGACGACATTAAGAAAATCACGTAGCGCACCTCAGAGTTGATAGGATGACCTTAGGAAAAGGGTATGGATGGCTGACGACGAGAAAGCTGAAGAATCAAGTAGAGCTGACGACCCTGACAAGCTTGATCTCCACATTTGCATATATAAGGAAATACCTTACGCTTCACATTTAGTGCTAATCAAAAGGACTCCTACAAGGAAAGGATTCCACAATATACGCTTTGTAAGGATTCCTATAAAGAAAAGACTTTTACACAGCAAGGAAAAGATGTCAACCCTCTACTACTATAAAAACCCCAATACCCTCATTAATCAAAGTACGCATAATTTACCTACTCTGGCACTCCAGAATTGTGAGAAATTCTAATTTGACCTTCGGAAAGTATTTGGCTAGTACCACACTGTTCTCTCTACGAGGTCTTCTCTTTTTTGTGTTGTGCAGGTGTTGTTTCGAGCATGTGATGACCGTGTAGCTTACTGTTAATTTTTCAGCATCATCATATATTATGAGTGTAAAGAATATGCAATTCAATGTTAGATTTTCAAAATATATAGTAATATTTATTTTATCGAATAAGGTTAGGCTACAACCAAATTTGTAGTTAAATTTTGTCATTTGCAAAATGTTTGTAGTAATTTCGTTTGCTGTTGACTACACATTCAACTTATTATACGTTGAGGATAAAGACTAATGTTTCATAAGAATTTGTTGGTATCTCATTGTCAAGATACGTAGGGGAACAATTAGTCAATTTTTTTAGAACCCACCACGGTCAATTTTGTCTAGTTGGCTTGGAGAGCCAAATATTTAAAATTATTAATTGCGTTTTTGTATTTAAATTTTGCTAAACATAATTGATCTTAATTAGATTTTGTCAATTTTAACTTTTTTAAAATTTTATATTTTGAAACAATTGTAATAATTTTTGTTAGTAAACAAGAATTCACTAGAGAAAAGTTTGAGAGAAACTCTGCAATTTTATTACTAATAATAGTCTGAAAATTGAATTGCCTTTGGAGGTTATAATGCGTTCAAATAGTAAAAACAAAACGTAGGACAACTAGAAACCCTAAGGCGGCTACGAAAGCATATAAAACCCTAATTTGACTAAACAATATAAAAAACACATAAAAAGAAGGAAATAAATAACCTAAACCTAAAATAAAAAAAATTACATAAAAATACTAAAATTAGATATTTAAAAAAATTAGATATTAATTGGTGATGGTGTCCTATCTTATGTGTTAAAATTGTAATTCAAAAAAATCCAAAAAAAAAAAAAAAACTATGAGAAATTTTTTTACTGAAAATAAGCACACTTGCATATATTAAACTCAACAATTTACTCAATTTCAAATTCTAAATTTTAGTTTTATAAAAATCATTTCTGATATAATCTCATTAATAATAGATAAATTCAAATTAAAAAATTATATTAAACTCAAAATAATAAAATAATAAATCTCATCACATGTGCGGATATTTTGTTAGTTCAAAAATACCCTTAAAATCAAGATAATGATAAAACTAGGCTTAAAAAAAAAAAAGAAAAAAGAAAAAAGAAAAAAGAAAAAAAGAAGAAGATAATCAGATAAAAATACATGTCTCAATTGCACTAAAATATTGTCTATAAAATAGGAACACAATCCATTCAAGTATTTGAAATAATCCAACTATCTAAACTCACGTTTTCAAAAAACAAAAATTTATTTTAAACTTTTTATGAAACAAAAAAAATAAAAAAATGCTTCCAAGTTACCGCGTGCTTTGAGGCTCGCATTGTAGAAAATTTCTCTAAAATATATTTGGGATATTGGACCAAACTCACCCTTGATTTATGGACCTCAGAGGTCCATAAATCCAGCGCATTTCGGACTTGCATTTTGCCCGAGCCCAAAACGTAACTTTTTTTAAAAAATTACGTTTTGGACTCAACCAAACACATTTTCTTGTCCACTTTTTTATTTATGCGCGTTTTGGGCTTCAAAAAGTCCAAACAAACGCACACTATATTAGGTTTCTGCTTTTGCTGTTTCCTACTTTCTTTGGGAGTAGAAGTCCTTTCTTTCTTCTGTCAAAAGGATTTAAAAGTCATTTTGGACTAGGATTCCGCGTAGAGACCACGGGTATGATTTTGCAGACATCTATATATAAATATAAATATGACGTCGTAGAATTGGTGTGGTGCAGAAGAGAGTCGAAACAGAGTCTGAGATAGAAGATTACTATTTTTTTTGCTGAATGAGAAGATCAATAGGTAATTCTTTCTTTTTCTTTTGTCGGTTAATATTTTTTGGTCGTTTAATTTACGACATGTTTGTAGCAATTGATACAACCTATTCGATTTATTTTGATGAAAACTATGTTAGGTTTCATAAACAATAATGTTTCATCAACATCTGTCATTGATTTATATTTACACAAAAAAAAAAAAAAAATTATTATTCAAGGTTTAGACGAAAAGAGATCAATTTTTATTATTACTAGTATTTGAGATTAAAGAAGTTTAATTTTTTATGAACTTTAACATGTAGCAGGTACAGGTAGGGGAGCGAATAGCCTTGCTTGTTTCATATTATTCATTCGTAAACAATTTCTGAATTTGAGACATTTTTGTATATTTAAATTCAAAATTTCTAATTCAGATTTTTATTTTATTTTATTTTATTTAAGTTTTACTAAAATCTAAAATCTCATTTAAAATTTATAATATGGTTTATCCACAGAATCTTTTTTTGACATAATCGATCTTAAATAGCATTTTGTAATTTTTTTTAGCTTTTTTATTGAATCAATAATAATAAATATAAGCATTGGGAAAAAAAAAAATCTAGTCTTTTTATATAATTAAGAATTTTTATATTACATGTTTGAATATCATTGTGTTTATTTTCATTGTTATCTTCTTTTTGTATTATTTCATTATCTTTTAATGAATATCTTGTTCATTTGTGGGATTTTTGCATTAAAATTTTGGATTTTTTTTATAATACTGCTTGAAACAAATTTATCAAAAAATTCTACTTCAGTTCACTAACCTTTAAGTTACTAAATTTTATACCTATAGTGATATATGACATGTGTTTGATTTCTGAGGCGTTTGTTTTAGATAAACTATAAACATTTTGATTACATTTGTACCATCGGGCTTCTTTTTAATTATATTTGCTTTTTGAAAATCCTTGTAAAAGCAGAAGGTAGAAAATTGCTGAGCATAGAGAGACACATGATGGACGAAAAGATTGATGTCGTGGATCGAACATCCGATTTGCCTGAATTTATCTTGCATCACATCTTGTCCTTCCTACCCCGAAAAGAGGCAACTAAGATTTGTCTCTTGTCCAAGAAATGGAATTGTGTATGGTCTTCATTTCCGATTTTGGATTTTGATCAAGCTCTTGGTAAGGGCAATATCATGCCCGATACGAGTCTAGATAATAAAAAAAGAGTTGAAAAGTTCATGAATAATGTGGATACATCTTTAAGTAGATTTCACGATCATAATTTGAAGATGCAGAAATTTGAACTTCACATGACACTTGTTGACTTCAAGTTGGCTTCATTGGTTGATAAATGGATAGAGTTGGCCTTCGAACATGATGCCCGGGAGATAGGTTTTCAAGTGAGAACTGAAGTGAATTCATGGTATACTTTTCCTAGAACAATATTTGTTGCAAAATCAACAAATGGTTGTAAGTTAGAGCAACCATGTACTTGGAGTGCTGTGAAATTTTATTCCCTACAGAAGTTGGTGCTTGGGTATCTTTGTGTGAGCGAAGAGATTATCCAAGATATCATTCGTTGTTGCCCTTTTATCACAGATTTTCTTATTGTAGGATGTCACGGATTGAAAAATTTGGAGATCTCCAAACTTTCTAAACTTTGCAAGGTTGAGGTGACTCCTCTCGAACAAGAAGTTGAGAACATCAAAGTTGAAGCAGCAAATCTTCAACATTTCAGCTTTAATTATTCACGCGAACGCCAATGTCTATTGGACATCACTGCATGCCAAAATTTGAAAGAATTATACTTGACAGATTTGAGAATTACAGACCAAAATCTTCACTTCAATATTTCTAGATTCCCCCACCTTGAAACTTTGGAGGTTAGTGGCTGCATCATGTTGGAAAGGGTCAAGATTTCTGCACAAAGGCTTAGAATGTTAACATTTGAAACATGCGAAAAGCTGTTGGAGCTTGAAATTGATAGTCCAAATCTGTCATCATTCAAATACTTCAGTCTAGAGAATGTATTTCCTATGATTTTTCCAAAGAATGCTCCATGTCCTTTTGAGCTTACTTTTGTATTATATAATATTGTTGACACTCTTTGGTTCCTTAAGTTGAGGGAATTTCTAGCAATGTCAAATCAAAGAAAAGTTTTGAAGCTAATAGTCATTTGTGAAGAGGTATGTCCACTAATGCAAATATATCTATTTTTTCACCTATTTTCTTTCTTTAACGTCTTTTCATATTTTTCATTTTCACCTTTTGTATTCTGAAACATTTTTTTACTTTTCATTGAATTATAGGTTACATTTAATCTTGAAGATTTGAGAGGAATTACACTTCCTCCGTCATTCGAACTTGAACTTATGATGCTAGAGGTACGGATGTCGGCACTGTCAATAGATTGTGGAAGTCTTATAGATGGCTTGCTTTGGAGTTGTCGTCCAAAACAATTGTCATTGCCAACAGGTTTGGAGTCCGGGAAGAAGTGCATAAAGGTATGATTTTTCTTCTACTAGAAGATTTTAGGGTGCCTCTAATTAATTATATCATCTGTTGCATGTTAGGTGATGAACTTTATACAATGATACAGATAATTAAAATATGTGGGAAATGTGGTTTCTGATTTTGAGAAACCTATCCTTTCTAATGTCGAACAATTAGGATTCATAAAATCATTTGCATTTCAGTAAAGTAATAAAGTAGTGTGTTTGTCTGGTTGCATTTTGTGAATGATTTTAATAGCCCTCCATGTCCAGTTTATTGTGCCCAAGGACAAAGTAAAAATGGGCCTAACCGGGTCGATCCAGCCCATTGATGACCCGTAACTAGTGTTAGTTTCCGTCAACTATAAAAAAAGGTTGGTGAAGTTAGTACTTGATAAAATATTTTCATGATTTCTATCCCCCAAGAACCTTTGAAAATTTCAAGTCAAATATGGTCGGTGTTTTTTTAGCAGAAGGCAATTATGATGTAGATTAGCAGTGGTTTTTTTTTTTTTTTTGAGAAAAAGATTTGCAGTGGTTTGGTTGTGCACAAATAGGATGAAAAATGTAAATATTATTATTAATTTGTTAAATTATTTGTACTTTTTACTTATTTGCCACAACCTGACAAGCTAAAAAGCGTGGGGATTTGAGACTTAAACCTCTCAAATAGGTCTGTCCCAAAATAAAATATCCCTGCAAGAGGCAGTAGCTTTGAGACACATGGTGTGTACATTTACATTATCTGTTTTCAAATTTAAAGATTTGTTTAAACATGCTTAAAAGATTAGGGATAATTAGAGAGTATTTATAGTACGATAAATTTGTCCAGCTGGAATAAAATTTTGCCTTAAAAAACTTTAGTAGATAGGAAATTTTCTTAGAAGGTACTAAGTATTAAAGATTTATATGGAAGTATACAAATAAATGTATAATGATCTGTGAATGATACTCTCATTATATTCCTATATTATTTTACTTTATTTTTATTTTAAGACCATGATATTCTAGAATTCTAGCACTCAAGCCTCATGTGATTCCTATGCTGAAGTTTTGACAAACTTTTGATCTTCTATTAATACACAGTATCATAAGTAGATAGGGAGTTTTATCCATTTTTAAAAAACTATCAGGTAGTCTGAAATAACTAAAAGTTAAACAATTCAAAATTTTATCAATGATTTTGAAATACGCACAGCTTTTACCCTGCATAATTCCTTTTTTTTAAATGAATAATTTGATGAATGAGCATTTTAATTCCATATGAAGAAACCAAACAATTGTGCAATCAGTTGCCACAAGAAGCATACAAGTTGCAAGTAGTTAACACTTGCCTCTCTGAAGACAATGAAGTAGATGCCCAATTTGCATTACAGAACTCTGCTTTGGATGGTTTTTTAATGTTCTTGCAAAAACATTTTTTAATGTTCTTGGTTTGGAGGAGACATGTCACATATGCGACTTTATCTAGAGATGTTAAATGGGCTTAGAGCCAGAAGTGGGTTATTGGCCCCCTTTTAGTGTTATTTGAGTCATGTCATATGTGGTGCTTTATACAAATATTTTGATTAAGCAATGAGGTTGATTAAGAAAATGTCAACTTTGTCTTAATATAATTACACTTGCTGGAACTAATTAGTTGTCTCTAATTTACTTGAACTCTAGGTGCTGTGTGAAGATATATTGGATAAAGAAGATAGGGACTTTTCTTGTTGTTGGCGACATCATTTTAAAGGTGCAAAGATCAAGAGTATTGCTGGGATTGAAGGTGAAAAGCTTCTTGATTGCAAAACTTTGTTAGATACGTTGCCTACTCTTGTAAAGGGTCAAGAGATTCAATTTAGATTGGATTGGAACACCATTTGCATGGAAGGGTGCATTAGAATATGAAGTAATATAGTTTTGTGAAATAAATTAATGCTTGTCAAATTTGTATTATCCGTTTGATCAACACCTATGATTAAACATTGTATCTTCCTTATTTTTGAAAATTTATTTGTTTGAAATTTTTTATTTATTTATTTTATTTTGTTATAGGGATAAAGCTTAGATTCAAATTTTTTGTGTTGCTCCTAGTTTCTTTAATTAAATTCAATCATTTGATAGGTAAATAGTTTATTTATTTTTTATTTTTTTATTTTTTTTATATAAGATATATAGAAATTCTACTATAACTTAGTACCCGTTTGTTTCAACTTTTGAAGCCCAAAAGTTGCGTTTTCAAAAAAGTCAGCCCAAAAATAGTGTTTGGTTAGTATAAAATGCAACTTTTTGGAAAAACTTGCATTTTATATTTGTGAAGAGAACGCACGTTTGATAATTGGAGCTCTGATGGTCCATTTTGTTAAAAGTTCGTGGGCGTTTGAAATATCTGTTAGGGGTGAGTTGGCAATTACCAAATTGCCTTTCAATAAAGGATGGTATTGTCTTCAGAGTCTCACGCATAGTGCCTTATTCCTCTCATCTCATCTCATCTCTTTGCTCTGCGCAAATCCAACTCCCTCATGCCTCTCACTCTTCTCTCTACTCTGCCCTCTCCGTGGTAAAAGTCTCTCTTGCCTTTTGTCAAAAGGACCCAAAACTCTGCTAAAAAAAGCAATAATATCATGGTACAAGACTCATAAAACCACATTAAACTACACAAAAAAATAAGAGTTGAAGAAAAGCACACACCTTGTGAGGTTAGTTGAGTAAACAAGGAAGACCCAGTTCGTGATTCAGCTAAAGAAATAGACCAAGATGAAGAAAACTTATGGAAGTGAGTGAAAACTTAGATGGGTTTTCTTCTTGGGGTTGAGTGCTTAACACAATGTCAGCTAAGAAAGTAGAGCAAAAAAAAAAAAAAAAATAGAGGTGGCTTTGTGGTTTTGGGTGGACAAAGAAGTGTTATTTTATTGTCCTAATAGGGTCAAAGAAAGTGGTTTGTGGTTGATAAGTGAGGCTTAGAATTAGTGGCCGAGAGATCTCCATCTAAAAAAAAAAGGAAATACAAATGAAAAGAAAAAAAATAAGGAAAAAAAATAAAATAAAGAATAAGAAATTAAAATTGAGAAATGCTATCATAATATTTTTACAATACTTTCACAATAAATCTTAAGTGGTAGTTTATTATTAGCTAATATTAGTGAGAAAAAAATAATTTCACAATATTGATTTAAGTATGAAATAAACTTCCTTATATATACATTGTCATTTTTGGTAATTTACCCCTCAAACTGCCACTTTTATAAGTGCTAGCCAAACACTCAGCTTTTTCAAAAAGCATTTTTTAACAGTTTTTACCAAATACTCAATTTTTTGAAAAAGAACTTTTTCATTATGCACTTTTTAAAAACTCAACTTTAAAAAAAAAGCTCAACTTCAAAAAGTTGAATCAAACTCACCCTTAATCTAAGCATATATCTATTTGAGCTTCTCTCCTGAAAAGTTGAATTCCAACCTTTGCCTTCCCCTAGGTATCATAGGTGCAGCTCCAAGATCGCCACACCCATACCCGACACGCACAAATGCGTCATGCGTGTTGGAAAATCTAGTTTTGCATCTCATACAAAACACACAGCAGAAGCAACAAACATGGATCTACTTCATTCATGAGAAATAACATAAAATCTTGAATTCTGAAACAAAGAATAGAAAGCATACCTTAGTGTGGTGAAATTCAAAACCAAAACTTGAGGAAACTTTTAATCTTCACTCCAATTCCACTTAATGCCCAAGAAGTGTGGTCTCTCAATCAGTTTCCAAGGAAAGAGTAAAAGAGTATCCAACACTCACATACACTATTTCATTCCTTACATGATCTTAAATAAAAACCATTTATGACATTCTATATGTTTCTCTCCTTATATATTGTTAGGACATATGTGATTCACTTGTTTAGAACATATATCACTATTTTATGTAATTAGCTTATCCTTTGACAAAACGCAGTTTACTTGTATTTGGATATATTTAGGATGTGTTTAATACTTCAAGTAACTGTGTTTCAAGATCAAGTGTTGAAGACATGCAAATTTGTCCAAGATTCAAGTTGAAGAAGTGTCGTTCATTAAAACTCAACAACTATCTCGATAGCGAGCTATCCATCGAGCTTAAGAAGCTGTTCCAGCCTCAACACTCGATAGCTGCTCGACAGATAGCTATCTATTGAGCTTTATGAAAAACAGAATTCCAGTTCTATTTTGACTCTAATTCGTGATTATGTATTTGGGCCTTCTTTTCTTCTAACCCTAGACATATAAAAGAATTATTTTAAGAGTTGTCAAAGTATACACAAGTTGCACAAGTATTGAGCAAAGTCTGCTCAAGTAATTTGTAACCGAAGACAAAGTTTTGCCTTAGTTCATCATTCTTGTGAAGAAGTTGCTGTGTACATGCACCGTAGGGTTTTGTGACCAAGCATCTTCTTGATCTTCATCGTTGAGATGAACTAAAGAACTTTGCAGCCAGCAACCTTCTTTAGTTGGTGATTGAAGTCGCGTACTGAGATCCGCATATTGGTTAGTCACGTACTTGGGAGCTGTGCATTGAAATGGGAAATTGTCACTACAGAACAAATCCAATTGGGCATTGGGGTAAGGGTTCAACTGTAGGTTGGTATAAGATACTTGGATTCTTTTACTTGTAACCACTTGTTTTGATAATAGTGAAATTTCGAGAGTGGTGACCTGAAAATCACCCAGTGGGGTTTTTGCCATTAGGTTTTCCCTATTTGTAAACAAATTACCATGTTATTTATTTTCCACTGCATAATTAGTTTATTGGTGATTTGTGTGTGCTACCACGCGCTTTGCATGTTAATTTGATTAATTGATAAACTGGGCTAATTAATTAATTAATTTATCACAAGGGGTCAATTCGTTTTTGGCCTATCAAGTGGTATTTGAGCGAGTACACTCTGATTAGGGTTTAATCTTTGCTATGTTGATCCATTGACCCCTGTTTGTCATGGATAGAGGACAGTCGTTAATCATACCTCCTTTATTTGATGGCACTAACTATGCATACTAGAAAGTACACATGAGAGTTTTCTTGCAATCTTTAGATAAGAAAGTGTAGCAAGCTGTTGAGATAGGCTGGACCAAGCCGAAAGAAGCGCCAGCCGACTAGGATGATGTCGAGATCAAGGCGGCAAACTTCAACAGCAGAGCGTTGAATGCCTTATTTAGTGCGGTCACCAATGAGGAGTTCAAGAAGATATCATCCATTGAAACTGCTAAGGAAGCATGAACCATCCTTTAGACAACCTATGAGGGAATAAAGGCTGTTAAGGATTCAAAATTTCAGAGGCTCACTACAAGCTTTGAAGAGATTAAGATGGAGGAGGATGAGTCGTTCGATGAGTTCTATGCCAAGCTCAAGGACATAGTGAACTCAGCTTTCAATCTTGGGAAAACCATTCCTGAACCCAAGATTGTGAGAAAGGTGCTCAGATCTTTACCTGAGAGATTCCATGCTAAGATTACGGCAATCGAGGAATCAAAGGACATTGACAAGATTCCTTTGACAGATTTGGTTGGAAATCTACAGACCTACAAGCTATGGTTGACTAGGATTGGCAAGACAGGTAAAGGTAAGAGCATGGCACTGAAGGCCAAGAGTAGTGAGATAGATGAGTCTTCAAATTGTGAAGATTCTAAGATGAAGTCCTACATCACTAGGCAGTTCAAGAAGTTTATGAAGAATGCCAATGGAAAGGGAAGAAGGATGCAAAGGATGGCAATCAGTACACTGTTCCTATAAGGCCTAAGTGCTTTGGGTGTCAAGGTTTCGGTCACATGAAACAAGAGTGTCCTACGTATCTTAAGAGCATTGGGAAGAGTAAGGCACTTATTGCAACGTTGAGCAACACTGAGCCTAAGGATGATTCTGACAATGAGGATGACAGAATCTTGAATGCCTTCACTGCTACTGTTAATCCTACTGATGGGATTGTTGAAGATGTGGTTGAAGAAGAGGAATTGGTGGAAACCAAGTTTGAGAAGATGGATGATCAAGATGATATCCATACAGCCTATGAGAAATTATACAAGCTTTTTAAGAAACATGAGAATCTTTACAGGTTGACCACCAAAAAGCTCAGTGATATGGAACTTGATCGTGAAGAGCTGTCCACAAAGTTTGATGAGGCTAATTAGACCATTGGAGCACTGAGGTACAAGAACAATTTCTTGGTTGAGAAGACCAAAAAGCTTGAAGCAGAGCTGTTTCAAGTCAGAGCTCAATTGGAGAGGACTTCAAGTGTAAAGCTTGATGAGATGCTCAGTCTTTAGAAATCTACTTCTGATCGAACAGGTTTAGGGTATAGTTTCTCTTCCTCTAATACTGCTTCTACTAGTACTACTATTTTTGTTCCTGCTAGCAATAATGTTGAAATTGAGAACAATAATGTTAAAACTGTTTTAACTAGTGAGAACTTAGACAAGGAAAAATCTATCGTAGGAGCACCCCCTAATCAAGATAAGAAGGAAGTTAAGAACCCTAGGGTAAGAAGGCTAACTCTCAAAAGCCTAAACAAAAGAAGTAGCATCTCTGTCATCATTGTAGAGTTGCCAGTCATACTCGACCAAATTGCTATAAGTGGCTTGCCACTCAACAAAGTAACAACATGATAGCATCTGGAAGCCAGAATTAGCTTCAATCCTCTCTTACTCCCCTTAGAGATCTTCTCAAAGCCCTTATGTTCCTTTCGAACTTAAACGGTTTTAAGTCTTCCCCCTCACTGCCGGTTCAAGGGTTTAATCAAAGGAAAGGTTCTTCCAGGGTGTGGAAGGAAAAAGGGCTCTAAATGATTCTATCACTTTTCTCTCTCTCTCTCTCTTTCTCTCTCTTCTTGTTTTTGTGTGTGCATTACTTATGTGTTTTGATTTCAAGTTTTGAGTCAGTCTAGTTTTTATACTTTGCATTGTTTAACATGTTTTTGTTTGTTTTTAGTTTTGATTATTTTGTTTTTAATATTAAAAAAAATTGGAAAAAAATCAGAAAAATACAAAAATAGTGTGTGTTATATGTACATTGGTACTTGTGTACTTTGGATGACCATTGAAACAAAGTTTTTCTAAACTTTGTATCTCTTGTAGCTTAGATGAGCATCTCTATGCACAACTAAGCAAGCTTTGTGGCTCTTGTTTGTGATGAGTAAGATTAAGTTATCTCTTATATTTAACACTCGTAACACTCTTTTTGATAGAAAGGACTAGAAAATCCTAAGAGAAAGGCATAAATAATCATCTCACCACTATTGCCCGTCAATCATAATATGACACTTATATGCTTCGGCATAGCAAAATTGGAATGTCAAATGCTTACCATCATTAGGTATTTCTTTTCTCTCTTTTATATGCCCATGCATGATTTGCTTAAATAAAATATGCAAAGAAAATGAAAAGCAAAAAGATCAAAATGCTTTAAATATGGCTGCAAGCGTGTATTTTAGGAGATGTGGGAGTTATAAGATGTATCTCGAAGGTGATAGTCCCCACCAAACAGTTATGATTGTGTGTGAGTTAAAGTGATTTTCTCATATCTCAAATCATCATAACATGTATACACTTATGCAATCTTGCGATGTTTTTCAAACACAACACGCAACATTCTTTGCTACTTTTGATACATGTGCAGGTATAATGTAATTTGACCATCACAAGATTTTACATGTGTTAATGTATGCTCACTAAATTGTCTTAACTTGTTTTTGAAATATAAAATTAGTTAGACTAGTTTAGTGTGTGTGTGTGTGTTTTTGGGATCATTGTGCTTAAAATTGTTGTTGAGAGATGATTTTGAGAATTCAAAATGTTGTTTGGATCTTTAGTTGAGTTGCATGCTTAATTGCATTCATATCTGTGTTTTTCCCTTCTTGAAAAATGATTTTTAAGCAATCTCCACACCTTCTCGATACCTCCTCGATACCTGGCTATTTGTCGAGCTCTTAAGGTCTTTTCTTATCGCAATCTCGACAGATCCTTGACAGCTAGTGGATTGAACGAGAAAGTTCCTGGATCCTCAATAGCTCCTTGACACCTGGTAGATCGATCGAGCCTCATCTCCTGTGTCTAATGTTTCTGTACCTCGACACTTTCTCGACACCTGTATTTGTCGACGGCAAAATCCTCGACACTTGTCTCGACACCTCTTGACACCTCTATCTGTCGAGAATTATTGAAACTCTATATATTGGGTTATCTCGATCCTGTTCTCTTTTTCTCGATCTCTCTCTATCTATCCGCTCCTATTCTCCTCCCAAACACTTTCTTCTCCCTCTAAACCTTCAGCCCACGTGATTTTCGGCCTTTCCTTGCTTCAAATCACTGGGTATGTGTTCTTTTTCTCTCATTCATCATGCATTTCATGCATTTAGACCTAGGTTTTGGGGTTTTTGAAATTTTTTGGGGTTTTTCAAAATTGATGAGTTATTGTTAAAATTTTGGGATGGGCTTTTGATTAAACTAGTCACTAACCCGTGCTATGCACGGGAACCTACCTATTTGTGTGGTAAACTAAAATCATTTTATAAAATTTTAAATTGATTAAGAAACTACATTATTGCATGAATTGCTCTTGTATAACTTCAATTTGTGTTACAATTTGATAAAGAAGTCATTGTTTGAACGTGCAATGACTTACAAAAAATATTAAAGAATAGTTCATGACTATAAACCTATAACTATTGAAAAGAATCAAAAGATTAAGAGCTTAAAAATTATAAAAATATATATGTGTGTGTGACTACACAACAGAGAAATATAAGAGAAAAATTTGTTACACTCAAAATAATAATTCAAAGTTATAATCATTGAAATTTTCCAAATAGTTTTAGATATTACAAAAATATAACTCAAAAAGTCAGATGTTAAAGCTTCCAAAAGGCCAAAAAATATTAAGGAATCATAAGATTTAAATCCTATAAATTATTGAAACAAAACTATATATATATATATATATATATATGATTTTATAATTGAGAAATATAAAAGAAAAATTGATTACCTTCAAAAGAATAATACATGGTATAGTTTTTGAAACTTGCTAAACATGTTCAAATATTGCAAAAACTAACACAAAAATTCAGATGTGAAAACTTCCAAAATGCCAAAAATATATGACTATTCAAAAGAGAAAAATAAGAAGAAAAAAGTACATGAACCTATAAAGTAATAAGTTTTAAATTTTAATGGGTCTAAACTTTAAACAATGAAAAAAAATCACATGTTAGGTTGTGTTCCTAGCAACCCTAAAAGAAAAAGTAAAGGGAAAAAAAAACCATGAAATACCATCAAGCAATAAGTTTTAATGGGTTTAAACTACAAACAATGAATAAAAATAATCATAAACAATCAAAGGTGTAGGGTTTGGTTACCAAGATCAGATGGTTGTAAAACACAACCTTTCAACATTGATTTAGGGTTATGCAGAAGGCAACATAAATGACAAAAATTTTTTTTTACGTTGTCTACTATGCCAACCATCTAAATATATTAATTCCAAAAAATATTAAATAAAATAATTCCTAGAATTATATGAGATAATTAAGAAGAACATCAAGCCCTTGCGTGGATGTTATTTGTGGACGACTGTCCATCACTGCAATTCATAGACTTTGTTGTTAATAAGACAATCGAGTTCAAAACTAAAAGCGATTAGGTGGCCTTTGTACTACAGGATTTGCTCTCATTGAAGAATCAACTTGCTTCCTACTATGGCTTCAATTTTATACGTGTGTTTTCTTTGTGAAAATTTGAGTGAGTATGAAGGGTTTTAACCTTGGCAGAAGTTTATATTTGTGAAAATTTTTGTTATAGAATTTTAGTTGAAATAGAATTTTCAAGCTTTTGAAACATATATCTAATATTTTTTTATTTAAACTAAAATATTGTAATACTTGATAAGATATAAAACCAAAAATAAAAAGAATATAAAATAAAAAGAAAAAGAAAAAGAAAAAGAAAAAGAAAATAGTGATGACGTGGAAAATTGTGGGAGATCCGAAGGCTTCGGTTTTATATATATATAGATGAGTTTAAAATCTCATGCATTGCATCACATTAGCATAATAACAATATTATCATGCATTTTAGATGTGTGCAATTGATTGTGTGCTAGTAGGATTCGATTGGGCTAAGCCCATGATGCAATTTCTTTTCCATATCACATGTTCATGCATTCCTCATGAATACGTACTCTCTTTTCAATATACTTGTTATATTTGAATTGCTTTGGGACTTTTTTGATTGTCTCTCTTTATTTCCCTCTCTTTTTGTTTATGTTAGTCTTGTCTATGACACCTAAGCGCAAGTCAGCTCTGTCCCAGAACCCTTTGCGTTCTAGGGCATCATCTTCTTCTGATCCTTCTCCTTCTCATATTCAGTTCCGTGATGAGGATGCCCGAAAGGACTTCTCAGAGAACTTTTCTCGACGAGATGTTCATTCGGAACATTGAGTCATTTTGGCAGACTTCGCCAACACTGACCTTCCCACTGTCATTCACAGTCGGGGATGAGAGTCACTGTGTAATGTCCCGGTCACTTGTTCGACCGTGCTGATCTAGGAGTTTTACTCCAACATACATGGTTTCGATTTTTTATTACCTCTCTTTTCTACTTGCTTTCGAGGTACGCGCATTGTAGTCACACCGCAGCTTGTTGCGGATGTGCTTCATGTTCCGAGGGTAGAGCATCCTGACTACCTTGGTTGTGAAAGTTTGCGGACTGTGTTCAAAGACGAGATGATTTCTGCTTTCTGTGAGCGTCTCGCAGATTAGGGGTGATCGTCAGTTCACACCATGTTGGCCTTTTGCTAAAAGTCCTAGATTCATAAACATGGTTATGACTTTTGTTTTGCACCCACTATCTCACTATAACTCCATCACAGAGCCTCAAGCTCAATTTTTGCTTTCTTTATTAGAGCACCTCACTATAGATTTTCCTTCACATTTCATTTTTTCTATCTTAGATGTGTATAGGGATACGGCTACCCGTGATAAGCTCATTTTCCCTTCGGCTATCACGCGGATTCTATGCCATTTTCCTATTCCTTTTCCCTCTTCCGACCATTTTCTTGTCATGTGTGCCATAGACTATGCTACCATTAAATGTAGCGAGGCGCAGTTTCGGTCTCGGCAGTCGGATTCAGCAGCTCCTCCCTCCTGTTATACTTCATCTCATTTTGCTCCATCCACATCTGCTCCCTCTTTTTCTTTGGGCGATGTGACTCTAGGAGACATCATGGTGCAGCTGCAGCGCATGGATGCTCGCCTTGATACACTATCTACGAAGTTATATCAAGTGAATGTTCGTGTCGGTCGTATTGCACGGCGACAGGTGACCATGGGTGGTTTTGCTCCTAAGGCTTCTGCTCCACCACCTCCTCCTGTGGCTTCTGAGTCTGAGGATGATGATGATGATGATGATGATGGTGATGATGATGATGCTTCAGATGATGATGATGGAGATGTTAGTTCTACCGATGAGATATCTACTTGATACTCTTACCCTTTGTCACTCGTGACAAAAAGGGAGAGTAGTTTTGTATATGAGAGTAGTCATTCTTAGTGGAAGAGTTAGTATAGGACATTTTGTTAAGGGGAGTGATGATATCTGAGGGATGTAGCAAGGATTACGTATATCTTTTTCTTTTCTCTATTTTAGATACATTCATTCTTGTACATGGGTCTTGTGACCATTTTTCACATACATTGTACTTATCTTCTTTATATATATACAAGTGTATGTTTTTTTCACCTATCCTTACATGTATT
The DNA here is from genome assembly GCF_001633185.2 of Quercus lobata. Classification (NCBI taxonomy): domain Eukaryota; kingdom Viridiplantae; phylum Streptophyta; class Magnoliopsida; order Fagales; family Fagaceae; genus Quercus; species Quercus lobata. The sequence continues at coordinate 33,752,143 of NC_044908.1, read as the reverse complement.
GTTTCTTTTCTCTCTTTATGCACATGCTTCTTATTACGTGTATACAATCTATTATTTTTGTTTCACCCAAAGATGCTTTGATGAGTTTTATTTAAAGTGTTTCAGAAATACAGGTTGTCAAGGTCTACTTGCCATAAACTCTCTTCTTGTAAATTTTTTAAGAGTTTGTTTTAGAATAGATTTTATTGTATTTAACAAGTGAATATGAGTTGAGTGATTTATGACTTCTCTCATATCTCATTTGTTTGTTGTAGTTTTATCACGGATTGCCAAAGGGGGAGATTATTAGAACATATGTGATTCACTTGTTAGGAATATATGTTACTATTTTATGTAATTGGCTTATCCTTTGACAAAACGCACTTTACTTGTATGTGGGTAGATTTAGGATATGCTTAATACTTCAAGAAACTGTATTTCAAGATCAAGTGTTGAAGACATGCAAGTCTGTCTAAGATTCAAGTTGACAAATTGTTGTTCATTAAAGCTCGAAAGCTATCTCGACAGCTAGCTATCCATCGAGCTTATGAAGCTGTTCTAGCCCCGAGACTTGACAACTGCTCGACAGCACCTCGATAGACAGCTATCTGTCAATCTTTATGAAAAACAGAATTTCAGTTCTGTTTTGACTCTAATCCGTGATTATGTATTTGGGCCTTCTTTTCTTCTAACCCTAGACATATAAAATGATTATTTTAAGGGCTGTCAAAGTGTACATAAGTTGCACAAGTGTTGAGCAAAATTTGTTCAAGTAATTTGTAACCAGAGACAAAGTTTTGCCCTATTTCATCATTCTTGTGAAGAAATTACTGTGTATGTGCACTGTAGGGTTTTATGACCAAGCATTTTCTTGATCTTCATCATTGGGATGAATTAAAGAACTTTGCAGCCAACAACCTTCTTTAGTTGGTAATTGAAGTCGGGTACTGGGATTCGCGCATTGGTTAGTCACGTACTTGGGAGCCGTGCATTGAAAAAAGAAATTGTCACTATAGAACAAGTCCAATTGGGTATTGGGGTAAGGATTCAAATGTAGGTTGGTATAAGGTACTGAGATTCCTTTACTTGTAACCGCTTGTTTTGATAATAGTGGAATTTCGAGAGTGGTGACCTGAAAATCACCCAGTGAAGTTTTTGCCGTTAGGTTTTCCCCATTCATAAACAAATTACCGTGTTGTTTTTTTTCCGCTGCATAATTAGTTATTGGTGATTTGTTTGTGCTATCACGCGCTTTGCATGTTAATTTGATTAATTAATAAATTTGGCTAATTAATCAATTAATTTATCACAAGGGGTCAATTCTTTTTTGGACTATCATATATAACTGATTATCTAATTGGGCTAACCTTTTAGGCCATTCCAATTGGGTTTTAGTATGTGGCCTGGAATGAAACCAAAAGGGAACAAATAAGACTCTAGCTCTAATGGATCTTGGGCTTTTCTGTCAACTCTTGATAAGTCCAAAGTTACTATTAATTATATTCAATACCATTATAAGAATATAATTGCACTCTAGGCCTTATTAATAAATTATATCCCAAGACTTTATTATACATGCAACCCCTTCATTAAAATATTCGTAATAATACAAAGTCATGAATGTTGACTACCTCTTTGAAGATTACTACATCTTAATCCTTGAGTACTCAGTTTAATCCTTTATGTTATTCATCATATATTTATGAAATCCAATTTCATAAATATATACTTTAGTAACTCTTTACTAAAGTGGTTGGGCCCAACACTCTAAATAACCAAACTCATTAAACTTATTTCAAGGGAATATTTTATATCTCCGTTAAGAGATTATGAATTCCATCTTGAGAATATATATTCCATCAACAGTAAATGCGGCTGCCTAACATACTGAGGTTTTAATCGTGTCTTATAGATCTCACTTCTGATATATCAAAGCAACTCACACCTCATGATCATGTCCATTATTCTCTCAGGATTTAGAGTTGATGTAAATAGAAGTTATGAGATTTATTATTCATTTGACAGTCATTAGGAGAATAATAAATCTCACAACGGTCCAGTTCAATATGTCTTAACTCTTAAAACATATCAACATATCAATTAGAAGTCTCCACTTCCATGATCAAGACAAATCATCTTAGTTGATATGTTATAGTCTTCGCAGATGAAATGCCCAATTTCATCATTGACTACAAACTAAAATTCTGAGTTTACAAAAAACTTGTAATTTATATCTTCTGTGACTAAATAACATAAATCACATACTGTGCATCTCATGGACTAAGATAATGTCCCATTAGTTCATTTGTAAATAGTCTCATATAATTAAACAATTTAATTATTTGTGACATGCCAATAAATTGGATTTTAGGGCATAAACCCCAACAATGCAACCATCGATGTGGCTACTTGTGTGTCTGTGGTGAGTCCTTTTTTTTTTTTTTTTTTTAATTTTATTTTATTTGGGCTATGTCAAGCCTATAAAGTTGTGATTTACAACTATGTTTTATGTTGCCTTTATTCCATAACAAAAAGTTTTGTAATTGCAATAAATTATTTCCTTGTATTTTGTGGGATTTTATTGTATTGGGTTTAGCATTAAGTTGGTGAAGAATCAAGTATGCAATGAAGATTAGTGTAGTTTCAAGACTATCTCGAGAGTAAAGGTACCCGTGAAAAGGCCACTGTGAAGCATATGATTGGAAGCTAAAGAGTCATGTTAGCTTGTCATTTCGCAAGTACTTCGCAAGAAAGGCCATCACTCAAGGTACCCTCTAAACTCTTTGTTTGGCAAAAATAAAGTGTGATTTTCCTACCCTTCACTTATACTATATATACTCTCATTACCCACAAAAGTAAAAAAGAGGCTATTCAAAAGAAAACCCTAGAGAGGTTTCTACAACACACCCACCTTTTAAAGAGAGAGCTACTCATCTTCAATAAAGAATTCATTTGTAGTCTTTTCTCCTTCTCCTCTCCCATTGTTATACCTTGAGAGGAGATTTGTACCCAAACACAACCCACACCTATTCAAAGTGTAGAGAGTGTTTTGGAGCTTAAGAAGCATTTGGGATTTGCCAAAAGAAGCCGTTGAGGCTTGACGGATGCAATCGGGCAATGTTACGAGATTTGGATAACTAATGAAGACAAGACTCCAAGAAGTCCATTGGTAATTGGAGTTTAGAAGGCTCAAGTACATTGGGTAGATTAGGCTTGGAGGGTCTTTTTGATATTCGTATACTCCAACTTATTCACTAGTAGATCGATTTCAACTTGGAGGGTCCCAGAGAGGTTTTTCGTCGAGTTCTTCAATTTCCTCTTCAATAATACATCTTGGTTTTATCTTGTATTTGCATCTCTCTTTCCTTACTCTTTAAGCTTTACTTTTATTTTTCATTGTATATGCTTATGCCTTAGAGAGTAGTTCTGGTTTATTGCGCTTCATTTACTCTTGTTCTGCACTTAGATAAGTTAGAGTAAAAGGGATTATATCTAAGGAAGAAGAGGATTTCCCGCAAAGAAGCTTGCTTCCTTCCTATGAAAGGCATCCAAACCATTGAGGGTTGTCGTCAAGATCAAGCCTACCAGGTTACCTCTCTTTAACTGATAGACCACCATGCACATCCAGAGGTCCACACAATATGACCTTTGGACCAAGAAGTACCTTGCAGGGGCACATAAGCAAAAGGCATGAAGAAAGTATGAATGTGGCCTCTCACCCACGAGAAGGGTCGAGCCAGAAAAATGTGCAAAAACCAAGCTAAGGTTGAGTTTGCCAAAAATGCACCACCTATTTGCCGTAGCAAAAAGGATGCCCAACACAACTTGCAGCAAGGATGGGAGATCCCCACCCATGCTATGGAAGATGAGATTGTCATTCTCCGGTTCACCTATGATGGCACCAAATTCTTCGATAGCAAGGCATAGCTCTACTCAATTAAAGTAGAAAACATACTGAGTAGGGACCCAATAGTTGACAGCAGCATGAAGAAGAGGCTCATCCACCCTTATTTGATGGTATGGAAAGACACAAGAAAGACCATAGGGGGCGATGAAGTCCTTGAAATTAGGACCTAATCCAAGTCAAGACATTAAGTGGGGAGTTTTTTACCATCGGGGGACCTTGGAAAAGTGCTTTCTGAGTTGAAAATACATTGGTGAGGGTTTTGGGACATAAATGGCTACTTTTACATATAATTAGGGCGGTTAGGGTTTCCTCTAATTCGCAGTCCACGTACGCAAGGTCAACCTGCATATGCGAAGTCAAAGCTAAGTACACATGCCCATCCCCACGTACGCACAACGCTTGGTAGAAACTCATTCTTCCCTATTTTAAGCATGGTTTTTCCACTCCAAGGCATCCATAGGGTTCCTACAACCTAAAGAATCATTCAAAGTACAAGATTTCAAGCATAAAAAAAGCAACATTGTGTGGAAACATACTTAATCATATATCTTGTAAATTAAGTACTAGTCCCGATTGAAAGCATAAATGTAAAAAGATGATCTTAAGTATAACCTTTTGTCTTAAAATGAATCCAAATTTTTGCTAAAGTAAATAAATAAAATAAAAAAAGTGTCTTGATTGTAAGTAATCAATGGTGTCATCGCTTCCTTGGTTGATAGCTAGGGGTCGCCTCCGAATCCTCCTCCTCACCACCATCATCATCATCATCACCACCACCTGGGTGAGCTACCCCTCTAGGACCGAACAAGCTCCTTGAATACTTGGTCACCTCCATCTTGAGATTCTCAGCCAATCATACCAACTCCTCATGCTCTTGAATGGTCGGCTATAGTTCAAAGAAAGAAGGGTTAGTGACCCAAAAAAGAGGTAGTGAGAAGAAAAAAAGAACAAAGGGAAAGAAGAACTCACTGCCCAGGTATTTAGAGGAAAATGGTATCCCATAACATTGGTATTACGGGCCATGGCACGCTCCCAAGCAAAGCTATCAGGACCGTAAGCATAAACCATCCAGGGGAGATGTAGAGGGTCAATGGGCTCACCGGCAACAAGCTCCTTCTACTATAGTTTTCCACCATTAGAAGCCATGACAGATATGGTAAAGGAAAAAGAAAAGAAGAAGAAGAGATTGAGCATATATCTAAGCAGTAAGGGAAGGCATGAGGCAGGTAATGTTGAATTCCTCATAATCCTATCCATCTATGAGCCGCTCGACATAGGGAATTCCATTCCCCCACGAGTTGTACTCGGCATCGGTCACAGAGTGTAGGGTAAGCATGAACTCCGGATGGTCCATCGAAATCTGTGGTTCATCTCTACCCACCAATTAACACCGCATCCTCTCCGCCAAGTAGAGTGCCCTCAAACCCATTCCTTCCAAGGGCCGGGTAATCTCCGAAGCAATGATGGCAGCGACTTCCAGATCAAGAGAAGCCAGAAGGGGCTAGCCGGCCCCTGGGATCTAGTTGGCCTACAATGATACAAGGTTAGAAGAAGAGTATCTTAGGGGAAATGCATGAAGAAGCATGAAATCTAGAACTCTTAAACTTACCTCATCTGAAGTTAACCCAATAAGGTGGGCCCTTAATTGAGAGAAATCCTTCAAATTTAGATTGGCGTCGGGAGTTATGAGGCCGTACCTAATAATCCACCATTGTAAAAAGAAGCATAAGCCACAGGTTAGATGCAAGATAATAGTTTGCAAGATGACAATTTGCAAAACTACAAGCTACAAATGGAAATACAAGAATTGGAGAGAAAACTAACCTCAAGGAGCTTCCAAGGCCCCACAAGTTGCCGCAAGGTGCCCCGGCTAAGAATGTCGAGGGTAGAGTAAAGATAGGCAAGACATGCTTGCCCCTAGTTGGCCCTCTGTGCCTCTACAAAATCTTGAAAGAGGGTCAGCCACCTTAAGGACACCGTTTGCCCACCATTACTGAAGAAATAAGCTCCTAACAAGTGAAAGAGGAAAGCCCTAGCCATCCGAACACGCTCCTTCGTAGTCCTTTATGGGAGAAGCCTATAATTCGACACCAAGTCGAAGTAGCAGATGGTCTCAATGGAGTACTTCCTCCCTAACATGTCAAGACCCAGTTGGATGCCCAACACGTTGTCCAAACTAATGATGGCCCCTCTGAAGCTAGGCCGGTCATGTGGTAGAAGTCATAAGTAGTCACCATCATCTCCCACTTAACAACGTGGAAGGTATGAGTAGTATCCCATCACTACTTGATGATACATTGTACCAAGGTGGCACTTGTGGACCTTTTCAACAGAAGGCCAAGGTTAAGCTTAAAGCCCGCTTCATAAATGTAAGCCCTCGTTTCGAGAACGAGGAGGTTATACCCCTTCACCACCTTGTTGGTACTTCCTCTACTAGCAGTAGGGGATGAAAACTGTAAAAGAAAAAGATAATATGAAATTATTGATTCAGGCAAAAACGATGAAAAATGATGTTGTCACTGTAAGAGTGAAGATAAAAGGAAGGATGCAGTGATGTTCGAATGCAAAAATGACAAAACGGGATGTTAGGATTGCATATAGAAGTGAAACAGTTGAAAGGGAAGTGAAAATGAGCAGGGTAGGGCCTCTGCTAAGCATCTCACGTATGCAAGTCAAGGCCCATGCACGCAGACAAGACCCCAAATATGCAAGCCTATCCTCACATATGGAAAGCCTTAAGAACAGACCTGTGTACGCATAAGTCCAAGCTATGTACATAGGCTCGAGCCCACGCACACAGAAGCATAGACAAGAAAGTTTCTTCGACATTTTCAAGCATGTATCATCCAAAATCAATCCTAAACATGTTCCTACCACTCCTAATGTGTCAGGTTTTCATCTAAACCCATCTCACAACAAAACCCAAGCATTTACATGGCTAAAAGCACATCAAAACATAAGATGAAAGAGAAACTTGAAAATGAGAAAAGTTTGAAAACCTTATAGATTTAGCCATGGGGATGTGATCCTCTGGTCGGTATGTCAATGTAAGAGGCTCCAGCAATCTCAGCAGGTAAGGAGAAAGGCATTAGAGGAAAGGATGTAGGAAGTCTACTTGGCCTTGGGTGCCATTAGAGGAGATGAAGAGAGTCTAGAGAGAAAATGAGAGAATGAGGGAGTTTTAGGAGAATGAGAGAATCGAAGGGTGTGAAGAAAAGAGAGAAGATAAAGGTTTTTATAGAAAAAAGAAGAAATTAAAGAGTTATGAATAGTAAATAATAATAATAATAATCTCAAAATTGTCCCAATTAGGCACAAAGCCAACAAGCACCCCCTAGTGAGAAGTTAAGGAAGTAGAAGACTCGTCCCCCAAATAAAGCCTGTACATCCTGAAACCATTTTCAACAGATCACATAAGCATATCAAGAACACTATCCCCAGTAAGGAAGCAGAAGATTCTTCCCTAATGGATCAAGCATGTCTAGAATAGCATCCCTATGGAGGAGGTAGAAGATTCTTACTTGATGGATCAAAGCATATTTAAACAATCCCCAGTGAGGAAGTAGAAGATTCTTCCCTAATGTATCAAATACACCTAAAGTATCCCCAGTGAGGAAGCAAAAGACTCTTCCTTAAAGTCCTCAGCATACCATTTCCCTAATGTATCAAAGACACCTAAAGTATCCCCAGTGAGGAAGCAAAAGATTCTTCCTCAAAGTCCTCAACATACCATGAAGGAAGTAGAAGATTCTTCCCCAGTGGGTCACACATCTACAAAAGTTACACCACTTCTCAACAAGTCCTTTTCTACTACACCTTAGTGAGTTTCGCATCCCCAAGTAAGTCATGGAAGAGGCAGAAGATTCCTCCCCATGCATACCTACTCCTCAGCAAGTTTTCCACCACCCCCAATGGATCCAATGATCAACACTGCCCATGCATATATCCTTCGGGAATTGAAAATGTAGGCACAGTAGAAAAAGGTAGAGATAGAGAAAGAGACCAAGGTCAACCTAAGGCAAGAGCCTCACCAAAGAAGGTAAAGAAAGAAATGAATAAGACAAGAGGAATGAGTCACCTGAAGAAGCTTGAGGCAGGAGGCTCAGATGGACATCACAGAGATTGTATCCTTTTGTTGTTTTTTGGGTTAGCATATAAAATCACCCTTATTGTTTTCTTTTTCTTTTTAAGTGACTCTAGGATAGTGAGTTACTCGCCATTTGCTTGCAAGTGGTAAAACAGGTTTTGGAATAGTGTGCCTGTCGTTGCTCATTTCTCAAGCAACAAATGTGGCACTTCAGACATGCAAATCCCATGCAACTCTCTGGAGTTTCACCCCGCCCCATGTATGCTTGATGTGTATCATATGTGTGGGTTGGGCTCGAGCCATATGTTGAAACAAAATGTTTTGTCTCTTATTCTTTTGATTCTGTTAGCAAAGCTCACGAATCAAAAAAGGGGCATCTGTAGACACTGCATTTTATACCCCCTACGACTCGGGCTCCCATTCCCCAATGATGCCCAAAGACTAAGGCCCAAGGCCAGTTTAGAGCCCAATCAGATATCAAATAGACTTGAGGAGTGTTAAAATGGAAAATATAACTTTTTGAATACACACAAATTTATTTTTGGAAATAAATGACCAAAGAGTTCTTTGGCCCATGTAAGTGGGTAGCAGCCTGTGTACGTGGACCAAAGCATGCGTACACAAGCATAGTCTCACATACGCAGCCAGGGTTTCAAAGATATAAAAAATGCAAGTTTTCTGCAATAATGGCTAAGATTTGGAATGAATCCCACATTGTCTGGGAGTTGTTTCAAACCCCATTTTTTCCACTATATGAAGCCTTACATGATACATTTTCAAGATGGAGAAAATCTTAAGGGAAAACCTAAGATTCATGAGAAAATAGTGAATCAAAAGAGTGTTTTTCACAAAACACCCTCAAGTCATTTTTTATCTGATTCGGACCTTTTCTTCTCCAATTCTTTGAGTTTAAAGTTTTCTAATCACGTGTTTATTGACTATGATAGATTTAACTAAGGGGAATGGTAAAAAATAAAGCCTAGGAGCTTTTCGCTTTCAGGTATTCATTCTAGCTTTCTTTTCTTTTTTGTATTTCTTTTGTCACTTTAATCTATTTTTCTTGTTTAGTTATGTTTATATATGCCTGTTCAGCTTAGCTTTATGTTTGTTTGACGTTTATAAGCATGCTAGGGAATTAGAATTAGGGTTTTTGTTTCTGCTCTGTATGTCTATTTCGTGTTTCTAGGTTAGGGTTTTTGAACAACCCTGCGTACGCAAGTCAAATCTTGCATACATGGGATTTGGCCTGCATACGCAGGCCTCTGTTTGTGTATGTAGGCATTTTCCCAAAAACCCTAATTTGGATTTCTACTTTGTTAGGTTTTCTTGTTTCACATATATTGCCCCTGTTTAAGTCCTTTTTACATACATATCTATATTTGAGTTCTTGTTTCACATGTTTTGTTTGCTTGTTTGCTTCTAACTTGTTAGATTAGGGTTTTCTTGTTTAAGATGCTATGCACATACATTCACATGCTCATACATGATGTCATAGGTGTTGAGTTGTTGTGAGGTAAGTAAAGGTAAGTCATGCATTGGTATAAACATGCATTTAATGATGTATTTTGTTTGAATATTTGCTTTATGTCTTTTAATTCCAATTACATGCTTTATATAATTTTGTGAATGTCATGATTAAGTTGCTGCCTTGGTTTATTGCTGACTTTGTTTGAGATGAATGGCATGATAGGGTTTCATATGCTAGGGTTTGTTGCATGTGTGGTTTGGCTTTCTTTTGTTTAAGGGTAGATATGTATTAGTGGCGGCTCCAAGAATTTTTCTCAGGGTGTTCCTTAAGGAGTATAAATTACACAATCTAATAAAAAGAGAAATTCATATATTGACAACAACAACAATTAAAAAAGCATGCAAATACATAAAGTTTACAATTGCCTTCTATGAGTTTTCATATTTTGAAATTGTTGAATGATATTCTCATTATCAATTCTACAAGCTACATCTCTTTCAATATATACAACTAAGCAATCATTCATCCACTGTTCTCCCATTCGATTGCGTAGTTCATTCTTTATATATTTCATTGTAAAAAAACTTCTTTCTACTATTGCAATAGCGACAAGAAGGGTCAAAACTAACTTCACAAGCAAATAAACTAATGGATAAGTCTCATGCTTCCCTATCTTCACTAACTTTTCAGCAAGTTCACCAACACCTTGAAGCTCTAAAAACAAGTCATTGATGCGCATATCAAAAATGTAATTCTGAAATTGAGAGCTAAGTGCCAAGATATCTATCCCAAGAAAATCAGATGGATAGAACTTTGCTAGACGTATCAACTTTTCCTTATCAAAATCTACAAATGAATTGCTTGGATTCAAGCAAGATATACAAAGTAGCAAATCGGTATTCGCCTCTGAAAAACAGTTGTTAAGCTCTTGAAGTTGCAAATCTAAGACTGTGTAAAATAGCTTAACACGATAATGATGTAAATCTATACTTTGTTGGGTGTTGCGTCGCAGCCTTCTACTAACTATAAATATTTCATCCATGTTCAAGATAGGAATATCATGTGTGGTACAAAATGAAGATACTTCAGTCAATAAAAATATTCATTCATCATCTCTTATCACTTGCAATCGTTGCTTAGATCTTTAACAAGATCCATAGCATTTACTATATCTTGATTTTTTTTCTTTTGGCAATGCTATTGACAACTCATTTGTGATCCCTAAAATGTTTTTCATCAAGTGCAGAGCAAAGACAAATTCAAAAGATAAAATTGACCTCATAATAGATCGAGCTTCAACTTTTTGGTCGGAGAGGCCATCTTCTTCAATAATCTTAAGTACATCAATAACAACAGAGAACATCAAAATCAAGTTGAGAATAGTCCCATAAAATGATCCCCAATGTGTATCACCAGGATGTTTAAGATTTGTCTCTTGATTCAAACCTTGCCCACTTCTATGTACACCATTCTCTAATTCTTCTTTCATTTTGGCAAATTGTGCATCTCAAAGAGCATCTTGTCTCTTACAAAAGCCTCCAACAACAGTTACTAAATTACTAACCACATAAAAAAATTAAGCAATATTAATGTGATTTTTAGCAACAGTAACAAGAGTCAATTGAAGTTGATGAGCAAAACAATGGACATAAATTGCTGACTTATTCTCTTTCAAAATTAAAGTTGTGAGACCATTGATATCACTTTGCATATTACTAGCCCTGCCATAACCTTGCCTACGTAGTTTCGATAAACTCAAATTATGTTCATAAAGTAAACATTCAATAGCATATTTGAGTGACAAAGCGGTGGTACTTGCTACATGTACAATACCAAGGAATCACTTTATAATAATTCCTTTTTTGCTCACATAATGAAGAACAAGGGTCATTTGCTCTTTCACTAAGATATCACGTGACTCATCAACTAATATTGAAAAGAACCCATTGTCAAGATCCCTGATAATGGCTTTGGATGTTTCATGTGCAATTGCATTCACAATGTCTTTTTGTATTTCATGGTGAGTAAGCTTGCAATTTTCGGAGCTTTTTGCAACACTTCATTGATAAATTCATTGTGATCCGCCAAACATTGTAGAAGTTCAAGAAAATTTCCTTTATCACTTGAACATTGAGATTCAATGTGACCACAAAAAGCTAATCCCCGGCATAAAAGGAATCTTATGCAATCAACTATTGCATTTAATTGAACCCGATATTCAATTTTATCTTGATTTGATTACTTAACCAAAACACTTTGAATGTGCTGTTTTTCCTTCATTAGATCTTCACTCTTCTTGATAGCTTGGTTATGAGCACTATTAACTCCTCCAACATGGGATAGTAACTTCTCTTTCTGATTCCAAAGTTTGAATCCCTTCGTTATAAAAGTCTTTCCTCCTTTTTGCTTGCCAACATCTTTCCCAAATAGGTAGCAATAAAAACAAAATACTACATCCTTTTCTATACTATATTCCAACTAGTTTCTATTTACATATCATTCTAATCTAAATCGATGGGGTTTTCCATAAAAATTTGTTAGAAGGTAATGTTTTGGAGAATAGGTAGACAAGGGCCTTTTTGTAAATAAAATCTTCTTATTTCATCATGATTATTAGGATGATAAGATGATATCTTTTCTTGTAACCCAGGATCTTAAGGAAGATTTTCTAAGTTAAAGTCAACATGAATTCATTCAGAAGATGAAGATGAATCTTGCAAAGGAATTGAATCTTGCACAGGAGATGAATTTTGGATACGTGGTTTTCTTATCAAATATTTGTCCATAATTCTAGCAAAATAATAAAAAATAAACTATAAATTCATTTGAAATATTAATAAAATTATTAATTATTGTTTTTTAGTTGTTTCATTATTTTTCTTTACTGACTACTAACAATCTAACACACACCCCACTATGCATTATCCACAGCTCAACCCATTGCCTAACATAATTTAATTTTTTGTCTTTTATAATGTATTAGTTAATTAAATTATTAATTATTGTTATTTAGTTGCTTCATTATTTTTCTTTACTGACTACTAGTAGTCTAGCACACCCTATGTGCATTATACACAGCTCAACACAGTGCCTAGTGCCTAACATAATTTTATTTTATTTTTTCTTTTAAACTACATCTACATGCCTTCAGCCTTTACTACCCCTACTTGTCCACTTCCCCAATTCAAATGTCCCACCCCATGGCCCCCATCCACTGCCCACTCAACAGATAAGAGTCACAAGAGCCAATCAACATTCCATAAAATATTAAACATATAGAACATACACAACACACAAAGTTCACAATACAAAAAATGACAAACTCACAAACCAATAAAGTCAAAATGTCAAATAAAGTTATAAAGTAAAGGTAATTAGACATTTAGACATAGAGAAACAGAGAAACAAAGAGATAAAGAGAATCTCATTTAGTTTAGAGAGAAAGAAAGAGAGAGCTACACTCTCACTCAGTCACTCTTAGATTAGAGGATTCGGTTCAGAGCATAGCAATTAGCAAAGCCAAAGATGTAAGATTTAGATGAGATAGACTGATAGAGAAAAAGAGAGAGAAGCAAAGAATTGAAATACCTTGAAGCTTGAAGGCGCCATGGCAGCACGTCAAGGCGAGGACTCGAGGGACGAGGGTTGAGGCGACGAGGCAAGCCAAGCAATCTTTGATCCAATCTCCAATCTCACCGTCGCTGTTGTTTGAGTTTAAGGCAGTTTAGCAGATCAGGTCGTGTTGATGTGCTTGGAGCTTGGTCATTGATGAGGTTTGTTGAGGTCTAAAATAAGAGATCACAATGCCCAAGCCCAAAGAAGTGAGCCAAGCCCAAAAGAAAATAAGCCAAGATCAAGGAAGCAGATGCAAGGGGACCACGAAAAAGAAGAAACAGCAGGCCCAAGAGGCTTGAAGCCCAAAAAAAAAGAAGCATCAAGAAGGAAGAGAAACCCACGTCAAGAGATTAAAGAAGAAATAGCCAGGATCCTCAACGACTACCAAGAGGCGCGAATCCTCCCAGGCGCATAAACACAGTCAAAGGAAGATTGAGACAGTTCGAAAGAAAAGGACAAAAAGAAAAAAGGAACACGAGAAACAGAGGAGAAGCCACAAGCGCCAAACAACCCAGCAAGAAAAGAAGGAAGAATTAGCGACCTGTCATGATGCAAGTGGGGAGCACCTCGGGGAACCAAAACCGAGAAGTATAAAAAAGGGAATGGCAACGGACGACTTTCAAACCGGTAGAATGGGATTCCGCCTGGTTGGGAAAAAAAGAAAAAGGGGAGAACTGCCAAATGGTGGAATCGAGAAAGGCATGGTCTCAGCATACCCCAAAATGGGTAGCCGGCCATGGACTTTCAAAGGAACCGAAACCAAAGGAAGAAAAGGATGAGAAAACAGGGAATAGAACCTGCTAACTTGTGATTCCAGAGTATCGCTATAAAAGGGAGGGAAAGGTTGCGAAGAAAGGTAGAGATTTTAGGAGTAAAAGAGCTATTGATTAATTATGTAAAGAAGAGAAAACTCAGGAAAAGTTAATAACACTACTTCCCTGTATCCCAGAAAAGCCACTAATTCACATACTCGGATTCAAAAAGAATCAAACTTTTGCAAGTCTTAGAGGCTGAGATAGCCATCTAAGTCTGTAATTTTTGAACTTGCTTGAACCTTGTATCACGTATTGTAACATTAATAAAGGAAAAATTAATGAAATATTTTCCACTGCTCTAAGGATCCTTAAAACGTTACTTCGTGCTTTCGTTCTCTGTATTTACATTGTTGTGTTTTATATTTGTCGTTCAATGCAAATATCCTTGTTGTTAGTTACATGTATTGTAGGAAGCATACCCTGTGCATTATTTGATTCTTAAACAGCCTGTTAGCTACAGTGAATCAAAGCCTGGTCCCCTAAACCACAACTATTCGACCCGGGATCCTTGGATCCTTGGGCTTGAGTGTTACGAAAAAAAGGCACTCTCACATTTTGGCAACTCCATTGGGGACTAGGAAAAGAAAAGGGAAGAAGCAATCCCTTCGCAAAGTATGCCTCCAAGACAAAGAAACAGCAAAGGAACTAATGTGCCACCTACGGCCTCCGAGCCTATGGGAGAAAACGAGGTAGCCTCCAGACAGAGAGGCGAGGTACCCTTGGTGGAGCAGGAGGTTGTGTCGAGACAAAGGCACACAAGGCAGGAACCAGACCTCATGGCTCAGATGACAACAATGTTGAAGGATCTAGAGCAAGAAGTTCGCCTTCTCAAAGAAGGCAGGACACAAGAAATCAGGGATAATGTTCCCCCTGCTGGTAACCAAGACAAAATGCAACTAGAAGGAGGGTCAGCAGTGGGAGGGAGAGCCAACCCCTAATGCTTAACACTGGCAGTTGTTAGTGCCCTCCTGGAGCAAGAAAGGGAAAAACTCTCAGGGATCCCTAAGCAATTCTCTCAGGATCCCCCGTTCCCCCCAGAACTCCTCGGCAAACGTACCCCAAGGGGTACGAACCCCCAAAGCTCCATCCTTTCGATGGAAGAAATGGAAGTGCTGTGGAACATGTGAGTAGGTTCATTCACACTATGGGCCCATATGTAGGAGATAGAGAAATATGTCTAAGGGAATTTGCTAAATCCTTAGTGGATAGAACATACACTTGGTACACAATGCTGAGACCCGGGTCTATCAAAACCTGGGATGAAATGATGGAAAGATTCTGTGCCAAATATTACCCCGGTGAGGATAAGATCACTTTCTAGAACCTTCAGATGGAGAGGCAGAGACCTGGAGAGGATCCCGTACAGTTCATTGAAATATTTAAAGATGTGTCCCTAGATTGCTATAGGGACCACGAAGAGAAGGAGCTCGTGGAAACCTGTATAGCTAATATGCTTTTTGATTACAGGCTCAACCTCGAAAATCTATGTATCACTCATTTTGCTGACCTGTTACAGAGAACCAGGAGGACAGCACAAACTATGAGGACAAAAAGGATGCCGGTGTCCCAAGCTATGAAAGCTTTAGTAGGAGAGAAAAGGAAGAGGCCAGATGGGAAGGTGTTCGAGGAACCACTGATGATACCATGTACAGCTGAGGAGATCAACCATGTCTTAGATAAATAGATAGGAGATGGAGTTGTTAAGCCATTTACTGTGTCCAGGCCGCCAAATGAAGAAGAAAGGAAGAACCCTTTGTTTTGTAGGATCCATAACTATGTCAAGCATTCCACCAAGGATTACTGGACCCTTCGCAAACTCTTTCACAAAAAACTAAGGGAAGGAACCCTAGAACTCACTCAGAAGGAGCCAGAAGTGCAAAGGAACCCCTTGCCCAACCATAAAGGGAAAGGGATGGTAGCAGCAGTAATCCATGGGAACCCGGCAGAAGCAGGAGAATCAGAAAGATCCTTCCACCCAAGCACAATCAGGACCCTCCAAAAGAATCCCAAGTTCAGGTCATTATTCAACCAACTGGGATTTGGACTAGAAGCAAGAAGGGTGGCCACAGAGTCTCTCATAAGCATAGCAACAGATTCAAGAATAGAATGCTTCACAGCAGAGTCACATGCTAGTCGAGCTTTCCTGGAGACAACCAATGCAATAACCTTCACCGACGAAGACATGGAGATTGAACACCCGGACCACCGTAGGCCCCTTTATCTAATGGCCACCTTAAATGGCATCCAAATTAGAAGAGCACTGGTGGACACAGGGGCATCACTCAGCCTCATAGCCTTGAGTACCTTGGAAGCCGTGGGCCTGGTTGACAGAAGGATCCTGAGGGCTCCCATGGAGATAATAGGATTTGGGGGGTTGGTGGAATCAACAGTAGGATATGTACAGCTAGTCTTAATGGTAGGGCCGATAGTAGCCCTGACAAGGTTTCACGTGATTAATGCAAAAGTATCTTACCATGTGTTGTTGGGACGCCCATGGCTCCATAAACACCACCTTATTCCATCTACATTTCATCAATGCATTAAAGGGAGACTGAATGGGAGGCCCGTGAGGATCCCTACCAACCATAACCCTTTCAACCAAGGAGAAGTAAACTTTATAGAAACAAAGTTTTATGATGAGTTAGAGCCAGATGATGAGAGCTCGGCCCTAGGTACTCTAGGGGCACCTATCCTAGAAGAAGAAGAAAGAGGAAGGGGCACCCGTGACCTTAAAAACCTTTTGGAAAGAAAAAAGGCAAAAAAAGGAGCTCAGCTCTTCAGGATCCCGGGAATGCATGGTGGTGCGAGAACCCGAAGGGAGGTTAATCTATTGCTTATGAAGGTGCACGGGACCTGAATGCATCATGCAGAAAGGTCTCGGACCACCAAATTACATGATGGCCCAAGAAGAAATCCCAGAAGAACCAGTCAAGAAAGCCCAAATTCAACCTGAGGAAGAATTAAAGGAAATAAATTTGGAAACCAAGCTGGGATCCCGGAAGCCTGTCTTTATTAGCAGTCAACTGATGACACAAGAAAGGAAACAATTGGTAGCTTTACTTCAAAAATACAGAGATATGTTCGCGTGAAGCTATGATGAAATGCCTGATTTAGACCCGGGATTGGTAGTTCATTCTCTTAATGTGGACCTAGGAATGAGGCTAGTAGTTCAACCGGCTAGGGTCTTTCACACCGAGGTAGAAGCTCAGATAGTTCAGGAAGTCAAGAAACTACTAACAGCTGGTTTTATCAAATCTATCCAACACCTAAAATGGCTTTCCAACATTGTACCTGTGAAGAAGAAAAATGGTTAGATTCGTTGCTGTGTGGACTTCCGCAACCTGAATAAGGCGTGCCCAAAAGATGAGTTCCCCCTGCCCAACATCAACCTCCTTGTAGATTCTATTGCAGGAAGCTCAATGTTCTTATTTATGGATGGGTACAGTGGGTACAACCAAATTTGCATGGCTGCCAAAGATGTAGAGAAAATGGCATTCAGAACCCTAATCGAGAATTTTTACTACACTATAATGCCCTTTGGCCTAAAAAATGCGGGGGTTACGTACTAGCGAACCATGACAGCCATTTTCCATGACATGATACATGAGGAGATGGAAGATTATGTAGATGACATTGTGGTCAAATCAAAGACTAGGTCAGGACATTTCCAAGTGCTTGAGCAAGTTTTTGAAAGATGCAGGAAGTACAAATTATGCATGAACCCCATGAAATGTGCCTTTGGGGTGTCTACTGGAAAGTTCCTTGGGTTCCTAGTACATAGCAGAGGCATAAGTGTAGATCCAGCCAAGGCCACAGCCATCACCACGATGAGAAGATCAACTACTGTGAGGGAGCTCAAAATTTTCCTAAGAAGGGTTTCCTATATTAGGAGATTTGTGCCTGGGTTGGCCTCAGTTACAACAGGTTTATCTAAACTATTGAAAAAGGGAACTGATTTTATCTGGGGAACGAAACAATAGGAGGTTTTCCAAAGAATCCAGTATATCATGAATCATTTGCCCACCCTCCAGGCACCAGTACATGGGCGACCTCTATTGTTATACTTGGCATCAAATTCCCAGGCAATAGGAGCTTTGCTAGCACAGGAAGATGACCAAGGGAATGAGCAGCCTATTTATTACGTAAGCAGGACACTCAAGGACACCGAGACCATGTACCCCAAAATAGAAAAAGCCTGCCTAGTAATCATCTACACGTCCCAGAGGTTAAAAAGGTACTTCTAAGCTCACCAAATCTTTTTCTTCGGATTCTTTTTTGTCGTTAGGCTTATCGTTTGCGTCGGCCCACCAATGCTCGCTTCGTAGGCTTAGTCTTCCCCAGGTGAAAAATACGAGCCGCCGATGTCGTTTTGGGTGATAATATCGGAGGCAGCGATCTCAAAATCCCCTCGGGTTACACCATCTCGGGGTTAGAGTGCTCCGATGCATTCAGATCCTTTATTAGAATTTAACGCACTTATGCTGATGGTTGCGATCACACCAACACTAATGCACTGGATCCCGTTAGAATTCCGCAGTTAAGCGTGTTTGGGCAAGAGTAGTACTAGGATGGGTGACCTCTTGGGAAGTCCTTGTGTTGCACCCCTCTCTTTTTCTTCGGATTCTTTTTTGCCGTTGGGCTTATCGGTTGCATCAGTCCACCAACGCTAGCTTTGTAGGCTTAGCCTGCCCCTCGCGAAAAATACGAGCCATCGATCTCGTTTTGCGTGTTAATTTCGGTGGCGACGATCTAGAAATCCCCACGGGTTAGAGTGCGTCGCTGCATTCGGATCCTTTTTTAGTATTTAACGCGCTTATGATGATGGGTACGATCATACCAACACTAACGCACCGGATCCCATCAAAACTCCGTAGTTAAGCGTGTTTGGGCGAGAGAAGTACTAGGATGGGTGACCCCTTGGGAAGTCCTCGTGTTGCACCCTACTCTTGTTCTTCAGATTCATTTTTGTCGTTGGGCTTATCGTTTGTGTCGGCCCCCCAATGCTCGCTTCGTAGGCTTGGTCTGCCCCAGGCGAAAAATACGAGCCGCTGATCTCGTTTAGGGTGCTAATTTCGGTGGCTACGATCTCGAAATCCCCTCGGGTTGCACCACCTCGGGGTTAGAGTGCGTCACTGCATTCGGATCCCTTATCAGAATTCGACGCACTTGTGCTGATGGGTGTGATCACACCAACACTAATGCACCGGATCCCATTAGAACTCCACAGTTAAGCTTTTTTGGGCAAGAGTAGTACTTGGATGGGTGACCTCCTGTGAAGTCCTCGTGCTGCACCCCTCTCTTTTTCTTCAGATTCTTTTTTGCCGTTGGGCTCATCGTTTGCGTCGGTCCACTAATGCTTGCTTCGTAGGCTTTGTCTGCCCCAAGCGAAAAATAAGAGCCCCCGATCACGTTTTGGGTGCTAATATCGGTGGCGGCAATCTCAAAATCTCCTCAGGTTACACCACCCCGGGGTTAGAGTGCTCCGATGCATTCTGATCCTTTATTAGAATTTCACGCGCTTATGCTGATGGTTGCGATTACACCAACACTAATGCACCGGATCCCATTAGAACTCCGTAGTTAAGCGTGCTTGGGCGAGAGTAGAACTAGGATGGATGACCTCCTAGGAAGTCCTTGTGTTGCACCCCTCTCTTTTTCTTCGGATTCATTTTTGCCGTTGGGCTTATCGGTTGGGTCGGTCCACCAACGCACGCTTCGTAGGCTTAGCCTTCCCCAGGCGTAAAATACGAGCCGCCGATCTCGTTTTGCATGCTAATTTCGGTGGTGACGATCTAGAAATCCCCTCGGGTTAGAGTGCGTCACTGCATTTGGATCCGTTATTAGTATTTAACGCGGTTATGCTGATGGGTACGATCATACCAACACTAACGCACCGGATCCCATCAGAACTCTGTAGTTAAGCGTGTTTGGACGAGAGTAGTTCTAGGATGGGTGACTTCCTGGGACGTCCTCGTGTTGCACCCCACTCTTGTTCTTCAGATTCTTTTTTGTCGTTGGGCTTATCGTTTGCGTCGGCCCACCAATGCTCGCTTCGTAGGCTTGGCCTGCCCCAGGCGAAAAATACGAGTCGCTGATCTCGTTTTGGGTGCCAATTTCAGTGGCGGCAATCTCGAAATCCCATCGAGTTGCACCACCCCAGGGTTAGAGTGCGCCCTTGCATTCAGATCCTTTATAAAAATTTAACTCGCTTATGCTGATGCGTGCGATCATACCAACACTAATGCACCGGATCCCATTAGAACTCCGCAGTTAAGCGTGTTTTGGCGAGAGTATTACTTGGATGGGTGACCTCCTGGGATGTCCTCATGTTGCACCACTCTCTTTTTCAACGGATTCTTTTTTGCTATTTGGCTTATCGTTTGTGTTGGTCCACCAACGCTCGCTTCGTAGGCTTAGTCTGCTCCAGGCGAAAAATAAGTGCCGCCGATCTCGATTTAGGTGCCAGTTCCAGTGGCGGCAATCTCGAAATCCCATCGGGTTGCACCACCCCAGGGTTAGAGTGCGTCCTTGCATTCGGATCCTTTATAAAAATTTAACTCGCTTATGCTGATGCGTGCGATCATACCAACACTAATGCACTAGGTCCCATCAGAACTTCGTAGTTAAGCGTGTTTAGGCGAGAGTAGTACTAGGATGGGTGACCTCCTGGGAAGTCCACATGTTGCACCCCACTCTTGTTCTTCAGATTCTTTTTTGTCGTTAGGCTTATCGTTTGCGTCGGCCCACCAATGCTCGCTTCGTAGGCTTAGTCTTCCCCAGGTGAAAAATACGAGCCGTCGATGTCGTTTTTGGTGATAATATCGGTGGCAGCGATCTCGAAATCCCCTTGGGTTGCACCATCTCGGCGTTAGAGTGCGTCGCTGCATTCGGATCCTTATGTCGATGGCTACGATCATACCAACTCTAACGCACCGGATCCCATTAGAACTCCGCAGCTAAGCGTCTTTGGTCGAGAGTAGTACTAGGAGAGGTGACCTCCTGGGAAGTCCTCGTGTTGCACCCCACTCCTTTTTTCCGGATTCTTTTTTGCCTTTGGGCTTATCGTTTGCATCGGTCGACCAACGCTCGCTTCGTAGGCTTAGTCTTCCCCAGGCGAAAAATAAGGGCTGCCGATCTCGTTTTGGGTGCCAATTTCAGTGGCGGCAATCTCGAAATCCCCTCGGGTTGCAGCACCCTGGGGTTAGAGTGGGTCCATGCATACAGATCCTTTATAAGAATTTAACTCGCCTATACTGATGCGTGCTATCATATCAACACTAATGCACTTGATCCCATCAGAACTCCGCAGTTAAGCGTGTTTGGGCGGGATTAGTACTAGGATGGGTGACCTCCTGGGAAGTCCTCGTGTTGCACCCCACTCTTTTTCTTCGAATTCTTTTTTGCCCTTGGGCTTATCGTTTGCATCGGTCCACTAACGCTCGCTTCGTAAGCTTAGTCTGCCCCAGGAGAAAAGTACAAGCCGCCGATCTCGTTTTAGGTGCTAATTTCATTTATGGCAATCTCGAAATCCCCTCGGGTTTCTCCACCCCGGGGTTAGAGTGTCGCTGCATTCTGATCCTTTATATGTACTTACCGTGCTTATGCTGATAGGTGTGATCATACCAACACTAATGCACCGGATCCCATTAGAATTCCGCAGTTAAGCGTCTTTGGTAGAGAGTAGTACTGGGATGGGTGACCTCCTGCGAAGTCCTCGTGTTGCACCCCTCTCTTTTTCACCGGATTCTTTTTTGCCATTTGGCTTATCGCTTGCGTCAGTCCACCAACGCTCGCTTTGTAGGCTTAGTCTGCTCCAAGCGATAAATAAAAGCCACCGATCTCATTTGGGGTGCTAATTTCGGTGGCGGCAATCTCAAAATCCCCTCGGGTTGCACCACCCAGGGGTTAGAGTGCGTCGATGCATTCGGATCCTTTATAAGAATTTAACGTGGTTATGCTGATGGGTGCAATCATACCAACACTAATGCACCGGATCCCATTAGAACTCCGTAGTGAAGCGTCTTTGGGCGGGACTTGTACTAGGATGGGTGACCTCCTAGGAAGTCCTCGTGTTCCACCCCACACTTTTTCTTCGGATTCTTTTTTGCCCTTGGGCTTATCGTTTGCATTGGTCCACTAACGCTCACTTCGTAAGCTTAGTCTGCCCCAGGAGAAAAGTACGAGCCGCCGATCTCGTTTTAGGTGCTAATTTCATTTATGGCGATCTCGAAATCCCCTCGGGTTTCTCCACCCCGGGGTTAGAGTGCGTCGCTGCATTCGGATCCTTTATATGTACTTAACGCGCTTATGCTGATAGGTGCGATCATACCAACACTAATGCACCGGATCCCATTAGAACTCCGCAGTTAAGCATCTTTGATAGAGAGTAGTACTAGGATGGGTGACCTCCTGCAAAGTCCTCGTGTTGCACCCCTCTCTTTTTCACCGGATTCTTTTTTGCCATTTGGCTTATCGTTTGCGTCGGTCCATCAATGCTCAGTTCGTAGGCTTAGTCAGCCCCAGGCGAAAAATACGAAACGTCGTTCTCGTTTTGGCTGCTAATTTCGGTGGTGGCGATCTAGAAATCCCCTCGGGTTGCACCACCCGAGGGTTAGAATGCGTCGATGCATTTAGATCCTTTATCAGAATTTAACGTGGTTATGCTGATGGGTACAATCATACCAACACTAATGCACCGGATCAAGTCGGAACCCTACAGTTAAACGTGTTTGGGCAAGAGTTGTACTAGGATGGGTAACCGCCTGGGAAGTCCTCGTGTTGCACCCATCTCCTTTTCTTCGGATTCTTTTTTGCCATTGGGCTTATAGTTTGCGCCAGTCCACCAAAGCTCGCTTCGTAGGCCTTGTCTGCCCTAGGCGAAAATTGCGAGCCTCCGATCTCTTTTTGGGTGCTAATATCGGTTACGGCAATCTCGAAATCCCGTCAGGTTGCACCACCCCAGGTTTAGAGTGCATCGATGCATTCGGATCCTTTATTAGAATTTAACGCACTTATGCTGATAGGTGCAATCACACCAACATTAATGCACCGAATCCCATTAGAACTCCATAGTGAAGCGTATTTGGGCGAGAGTAGTACTAGGATGGGTGACCTCCTGGTAAGTCCTTGTGTTGCACCCCTCTCTTTTTCTTCGGATTCTTTTTTGCCGTTGGGCATATCGTTTGCGTCGGTCCACCAACGCTCACTTTGTAGGCTTTGTCTAGCCCAGGCGAAAAATACGAGCCGCCGATCTCGTTTTGGGTGCTAATATCGATGACGGCAATCTCGAAATCCCCTCAGGTTGCACCACCCCGGGGTTAGAGTGCGTTGATGCATTCGGATCCTTTATCAGAATTTAACGCGCTTATACTGATGCGTGCGATCACATCAACACTAATGCACCAGATCCCATTAGAACTTCGTAGTGAAGCGTATTTGGGCGAGAGTAGTACTAGGATGGGTGACCTTCTGGGGAGTCCTCGTGTTGCACCCCACTCTTTTTCTTCGGATTCTTTTTTGCCCTTGGGCTTATCGTTTGCGTCGGTCCACCAATGCTCGCTTCGTAGGCTTAGTCTTCCCCATGCGAAAAATACGAGCCGCCGATCTCGTTTTTGGGTGATAATATCGGGGGCAACGATCTCGAAATCCTCTCGGGTTAGAGTGCATCGCTGCATTCGGATCCTTCATAAGAATTTAATGCGCTTATGCTGATGGGTGCGATCGTACCAACACTAATGCACCGGATCCCATCAGAACTCCGCAGCTCAGCGTGTTTGGGCGTGTGTAGTACTAGGATGGTTTACCTCCTAGGAATTCCTCGTCTTGCACCCGACTCTATTTCTTCAGATTCTTTTTTCTGTTAGGCTTATCGTTTGCATCGGTCCACCAACGCTCGCTTCGTAGGCTTAGTCTGCCCCAGGCGAAAAATACGAGTCGCCGATCTCGTTTTGGGCGCTAATTTCATTGGTGGCAATCTCGAAATCCCCTCGATTTGCTCCACCCTAGGTTTAGAGTGCGTCGCTGCATTCAGATCCTTTATATTTAGTTAACGCGCTTATGCTGATAGGTGTGATCATTCCAACACTAATGCACCGGATCCGTTCAGAACTCTGCAGTTAAGCGTGTTTGGGCGGGATTAGTACTAGGATGGGTGACCTACTGGGAAGTCCTTGTGTTGCACCCCTCTTTTTCCTCGGATTCTTTTTTGCCGTTGGGCTTATCGTTTGCTTCGGTTCACCAACGCTTACTTCGTAGGCTTTGTCTGCCCCAGGAGAAAAATACGAGCCGCCGATCTCGTTTTGGGTGCTAATATCGTGGCGGCAATCTCGAAATCCCCTTGAGTTGTGCCACCCCGAGCTTAGACTGTGTCGATGCGTTCGGATCCTTTATCAGAATTTAATGCGCTTATGTTGATGGGTGCGATCACACCAACACTAATGCACCGGATCCCATTAGAACTCCGTAGTTAAGCGTGTTTGGGCTAGAGTAGTACTAGGATGGGTGACCTACAGGGAAGTCCTCGTGTTGCACCCCTCTCTTTTTCTTAGGATTCCTTTTTGCCGTTGGGCTTATCGTTTGCGTCGGTCCACCAACGCTCGCATCGTCAGCTTAGTCTGCCCAGGAGAAAAATACGTGCCCCCAATCTCGTTTTAGGTGATAATATCGGTGGCAGTGATCTCAAAATCCCCTCGGGTT
This sequence comes from Quercus lobata, assembly GCF_001633185.2. Classification (NCBI taxonomy): domain Eukaryota; kingdom Viridiplantae; phylum Streptophyta; class Magnoliopsida; order Fagales; family Fagaceae; genus Quercus; species Quercus lobata. The sequence goes on along the minus strand of NC_044908.1, from coordinate 33,727,577 downwards.
GCACCACCCCGGGGTTTGAGTGCGTCGCTGCATTCGGATCCTTCATAAGAATTTAACGCGCTTATGCTGATAGGTGCAATCATACCAACACTAATGCACCGGATCCCATTAGAATTCCGCAGTTATGCGTGTTTTGGCGAGAGTAGTACTACGATGGGTGACCTCCTGGGAAGTCCTGGTGTTGCACTCCTCTCTTTTTCTTCGGATTCCTTTTTGCTGTTGGGCTTATCGTTTGCGTCGGTCCACCAATGCCCGCATCGTCAGCTTAGTCTGCCCAGGAGAAAAATACGTGCCCCCAATCTCGTTTTGCGTAATAATATCGATGGCGGTGATCTCAAAATCCCCTCGGGTTGCACCACCCCGGGGTTTGAGTGCGTCGCTACATTCGGATCCTTTATAAGAATTTAACGCGCTTATGCTGATAGATGCAATCATACCAACACTAATGCATCGGATCCCATTAGAATTCCGCAGTTATGCGTGTTTTGGCGAGAGTAGTACTAGGATGGGTGACCTCCTGGGAAGTCTTGGTGTTGCACTCCTCTCTTTTTCATCGGATTCTTTTTTGCCGTTGGGCTTATCGTTTGTGTTGGTCCACCAACGCTCGCTTCGTAGGCTTAGTCGGCCCCAAGCGAAAAATACGAGCTACCGTTCTCGTTTTGGGTGATAATATCGGTGGTGGCGATCTCGAAATCCCCTCGTGTTGCACCACCCCGAGCTTACAGTACGTCGCTGCATTCGGATCCTTTATAAGAATTTAACGTGCTTATGCTGATGGGTGCAATAATGCCTACACTAATGCACCGGATCCCATCAGAATTCTGTAGTTAAGCGTGTTTGGACGAGAGTTGTATTGGTATGGCTGACCTCCTAGAAGGTCCTCGTGCGGCGCCCCTCACTTTTTCTTCGGAGTCGTTTTTGCCATTGGGCTTATCGTTTGCGTCGGTCCACCAATGCTCACTTCGTAGGCTTATTCTTCCCCAGGCGAAAAATACGAGCCGCCAATCTCATTTTGGGTGCTAATTTCGATGGCGGGGATCTTGAAATCCCCTCGGGTTGCACCAACCTGGGGTTAGAGTGCGTCGCTACATTCGGATCCTTTACAAGAATTTAACGCGCTCATGCCAATAGGTGTGATCATACCAACAATAATGCACCGGATCCCATCAGAACTCCGCAGTTAAGCGTGTTTGGGTGAGAGTAGTACTAGGATGGGTGACCTAATGGGATGTCCTCGTGTTGCACCCCACTTTTTTCTACGGATTCTTTTTTGTTGTTGGGCTTATCGTTTGCGTCGGTCCACGAACGCTTGCTTCGTTGGCTTAGTCCGCCCCAGGCCAAAAATATGTGCTGCCAATCTCGTTTTGAGTGCTAATTTCGGTGGCGGCAATCTCAAAATCCCCTCGAGTTAGAGTGCATCGCTGCATTCGGATCCTTCATAAGAATTTAATGCGCTTATGTTGATGGGTGCGATCATACCAACACTAATGCGCCGGATCCCATCAGAATTCCGTAGTTAAGTGTGTTTGGGCGAGAGTTGTACTAGGATGGGTGACCTCTTGGGAAGTCCTTGTGTTGCACCCCTCTCTTTTTCTTTGCTTTCTTTTTTGCCGTTGGGCTTATCGTTTGCGTCGGTCCACCAACAGTCGCTTCGTAGGCTTAGTTTGCCCAAGGCGAAAAATACGAGCCGCCGATCTCGTTTTGGGTTACAATTTCGGTGGCGGTAATCTCGAAATCCCCTCAGGTTGAACCACCTCGGGGTTAGAGTGCGTCAATGCATTCGTATCCTTTATAAGAATTTCACGCGCTTATGCTGATGGGTGCGATCACCCCAACACTAAAGCACCGGATACCGTTAGAACTCCGCAGTTAAGCGTGTTTTGGCGAGAGTAGTACTGGGATGGGTGACCTCTTAGGAAGACCTCGTGTTGCACCCCTCTCTTTTTCTTCGAATTCTTTTTTGACGTTGGGAATATGGTTTACGTTGGTCCACCAACAGTCGCTTCGTTGGCTAAGTCTTCCCCAGGCGAAAAATACATGCCGCCGATCTCGTTTTGGTGCTAATTTCGGCGGCTGCGATCTCAGAATCCCCTCTGGTTGCACCACACCGGGGTTAGACTGCGTCGTTGAATTCGGATCCTTTATGAGAATTTAACGCGCTTATGCTGATGGGTGCGATCATACCAACACTTATGCACCGGATCCCATCAGAATTCCGTAGTTAAGCGTGTTTGGGTGAGAGTTGTACTAGGAAGGGTGACCTTCTGGGAAGTCCTCGTGTTGCACCCCACTCTTTTTCTTCGGATTCTTTTTAGTCGTGGGGCTTATCATTTGCTTCGGTACACCAACGCTTGCTTCGTAGGCTTGGTCTACTCCAGGCGAAAAATACGAGCCGCCGATCTCGTTTTGGGTGCTAATTTCGGTGGCGGCGATCTCCAAATCCCCTCGGGTTGCTCCACCCCGAGGTGAGAGTGCGTCACTGCATTCGGATCCTTTACATGAATTTAATGCGCTTATGCTGATGGGTGCGGTCATACCAACACTAGTGCACCAGATCCCATAAGAACTCCGCAGTTAAGCATGTTTGGGCGAGAGTAGTACTAGGATGGGTGACCTGTTGGGAAGTCCTCATGTTGCACCCCTCTTTTTTCATCGGATTCTTATTTGCTATTGCGCTTATCGTTTGCGACGGTCCACCCATGCTCGCTTCGTAGGCTTAGTCTACTCCAGGCGAAAAATTAAAGCCACCAATCTAGTTTTGGGTGCTAATTTCAGTGGCGGCAATCTCTAAATCCCCTCGGGTTGCACCACCCCGGGGTTAGAGCGCGTCGAAGCATTCGGATCCCTTATAAGAATTTAACTCGCTTACGCTGATGTGCGCGATCATAACAACACTAATGCACCGGATCCCGTTAGAACTCCGTAGTTAAGCGTGTTTGGGCGAGAGTAGTACTAGGATGGGTGACCTACTGGGATGTCCTCGTGTTGCACCCCACTTTTTTCTACGGATTCCTTTTTGTTGTTGGGCTTATCGTTTGCGTCGGTCCACGAACGCTCGCTTCGTTGGCTTAGTCCGCCCCAGGCAAAAATTACGAGCCGCCGATCTCGTTTTGAGTGCTAATTTCGGTGGCGGCAATCTCAAAATCCCTTCAAGTTAGAGTGCATCGCTGCATTCGGATCCTTCATAAGAATTTAACGCGCTTATGTTGATGGGTGCGATCATACCAACACTAATGCACCGGATCCCTTAAGAATTCCGTAGTTAAGCGTGTTTGGGCGAGAGTTGTACTAGGATGGGTGACCTCCTGGGAAGTCCTTGTATTGCACCCCTCTCTTTTTCTTTGCTTTCTTTTTTGCCGTTGGGCTTATCGTTTGCGTCGGTCCACCAACAGTCGCTTCGTAGGCTTCGTTTGCCCCAGGCGAAAAATATGAGCCGTCGATCTCGTTTTGGGTGCCAATTTCGGTGGCGGCAATCTCGAAATTCCCTCAAGTTGAACCACCTCGGGGTTAGAGTGCGTCGATCCATTCGTATCCTTTATAAGAATTTCACGCGCTTATGCTGAAGGGTGCGTTCACCCCAACACCAAAGCACCGGATACCATTAGAACTCCGCAGTTAAGCGTGTTTTGGCGAGAGTAGTACTGATGGGTGACCTCTTGGGAAGACCTCGTGTTGCACCCCTCTTTTTTTCTTTGAATTATTTTTTGCCGTTGGGCTTATTGTTTACGTTGGTCCACCAACAGTCGCTTTGTAGGCTAAGTCTTCCCCAGGCGAAAAATACGTGCCGCCGATCTCGTTTTGGTGCTAATTTCAGCGGCTGCGATCTCAGAATCCCCTCTGGTTGCACCACACCGGGGTTAGACTGCGTCGTCGCATTCGGATCCTTTATGAGAATTTAACTCGCTTATGCTGATGCGTGCGATCATACCAACACTAATGCACTGGGTCCCATCAGAACTCCGCAGTTAAGCGTGTTTGGGCGGGATTAGTACTAGGATGGGTGACCTCCTGGGAAGTCCACGTGTTGCACCCCAATCTTTTTCTTCGGATTCTTTTTTGCCCTTGGGCTTATTGTTTGCATCGGTCCACCAACACTCGCTTCGTAGGCTTAGTTTGCCCCAGGAGAAAAGTACGAGCCGCCAATCTCGTTTTAGGTGCTAATTTCATTTATGGTGATCTCGAAATCCCCTCGGGTTTCTCCACCCCGAGGTTAGAGTGCGTCGCTGCATTCGGATCCTTTACATGTACTTAACGCGCTTATGCTGATAGGTGCGATCATACCAACACAAATGCACCGGATCCCATTAGAACTCCGCAGTTAAGCGTCTTTGGTAGAGAGTAGTACTAGGATGGGTGACCTCCTGCGAAGTCCTCGTGTTGCACCCCTCTCTTTTTCACCGGATTCTTTTTTGCCATTGGGCTTATCGTTTGCGTCGGTCCACCAACGCTCGCTTCGAAGGCTTAGTCTGCTCCAAGCTACAAATAAGAGCCGCCAATCTCGTTTGGGGTGCTAATTTCGGTGGCGGCAATCTCGAAATGCCCTCGGGTTGCACCACCCAGGGGTTAGAGTGCATCGATGCATTTGGATCCTTTATAAGAATTTAACGTGGTTATGCTGATGGGTGCAATCATACCAACACTAATGCACCGGATCCCGTTATAACTCCGCAGTTAAGCGTGTTTGGGCGAGAGTAGTACTAGGATGGGTGACCTCCTGGGAAGTTCTCGTGTTGCACCCCACTCTTTTTCTTCAGATTCTTTTTTGCCTTTGGGCTTATCGTTTGCGTCGGTCCACCAATGCTCGCATCGTCGGCTTAGTCTGCCCAAGAGAAAAATACGTGCCCCCAATCTCGTTTTGGGTGATAATATCGGTGGCGGTGATCTTAAAATCCCCTCGGGTTGCACCACCCCGGCGTTTGAGTGCATCGCTGCATTCGGATCCTTTATCAGAATTTAACGCGCTTATGCTGACAGGTGCGATCATACCAACACTAATAAACCGGATCCCATTAGAATTCCACAGTTATGCGTGTTTGGGCGAGAGTAGTACTAGGATGGGTGACCTCCTAGGAAGTCCTGGTCTTGCACCCCTCTCTTTTTCTACGGATTCTTTTTTGCTGTTGGGCTTATTGTTTGCGTCGGTCCACCAACGCTCGCTTCGTAGGCTTAGTCGGCCCCAAGCGAAAAATACGAGCTACCGATCTCGTTTTGGGTGATAATATCGGTGGTGGCGATCTCGAAATCCCCTCGGGTTGCACCACCCCGGGCTTACAGTACGTCGCTGCATTCGGATCCTTTATAAGAATTTAATGCATTTATACTGATGGGTGCAATCATACCAACACTAATGCGCCGGATCCCATCAGAATTCTGCAGTTAAGTGTGTTTGGGCGAGAGTAGTACTGGGATGGCTGACCTCCTAGAGGTCCTCGTGCGGCACCCCTCACCTTTTCTACGGAGTCGTTCTTGCCATTGGGTTTATCGTTTGTGTCAGTCCACCAACGCTCACTTCGTAGGATTATTCTTCCCCAGGCGAAAAATATGAGACGCCGATCTCATTTTGGGTGCTAATTTCGGTGGCGACGATCTCGAAATCCCCTCGGGTTGCACCATCCTGGGGCTAGTGTGCGTCGCTGCACTCGGATCCTTTACAGGAATTTAACGCGCTCATGCCGATGGGTGTGATCATACCAACAATAATGCACCGGATCCCATCAGAACTCCGCAGTTAAGCGTGTTTGGGCGAGAGTAGTACTACGATGGGTGACCTACTGGGATGTCCTTGTGTTGCACCCCACTTTTTTCTACGGATTCACTTTTGTTGTTGGGCTTATCGTTTGCGTCGGTCCACTAACGCTCGCTTCGTTGGCTTAGTCCGCTCCAGGCAAAAAATACGAGCCGCCGATCTCGTTTTGAGTGCTAATTTCAGTGGCGGCAATCTCAAAATCCACTCGGGTTAGAGTGCATCGCTGTATACAGATCCTTCATAAGAATTTAACGCGCTTATATTGATGGGTGCGATCATACCAACACTAATGCACCGGATCCCATCAGAATTCCGTAGTTAAGCGTGTTTGGGCGAGAGTTGTACTAGGATGGGTGACCTCCTGGGAAGTCCTCGTGTTGCACCCCTCTCTTTTTCTATGCTTTCTATTTTGCCGTTGGGCTTATCGTTTGCGTCGGTCCACCAACAGTCGCTTCGAAGGCTTAGTTTGCTCAAGGCGGAAAATACAAGCCACCGACCTCGTTTTGGGTGCCAATTTCAGTGGCGGCAATCCCAAAATCCCCTTAGGTTGCACCACCTAGGGGTTAGAGTTCGTCGATGCATTCGTATCCTTTATATGAATTTGAAGCGCTTATGTTGATGGGTGGAATCACACCAACACTAAAGCACCGGATACCATTAGAACTCCGCAGTTAAGCGTGTTTTGGCGAGAGTAGTACTGGGATGGGTGACCTCTTGGGAAGACCTCGTGTTGCACCCCTCTCTTTTTCTTCGAATTCTTTTTTACCGTTGGGCTTATTGTTTACGTTGGTCCACCAACGGTCGCTTCGTAGGCTAAATCTGCCCCAGGCGAAAAATACGTGCCGCCGATCTCGTTTTGGTGCTAATTTCGGCGGCTGCGATCTCGGAATCCCCTCTGGTTGCACCACACCGGTGTTAGACTGCGTCGTCGCATTCGGATCCTTTATAAGAATTTAACGCGCTTATGCTGATGGGTGCGATCATACCAACAATAATGCACCGGAACCCATTAGAATTCCGTAGTTAAGCGTGTTTGGGTGAGAGTTGTACTAGGAATGGTGACCTCCTGGGAAGTCCTCGTGTTGCTCCCCACTCTTTTTCTTCGGATTCTTTTTAGTCGTTGGGCTTATCGTTTGCGTCGGTACACCAACGCTCGCTTCGTAGGCTTGGTCTACCCCAGGCGAAAAATACGAGCCGCCGATCTCGTTTTAGGTGCTAATTTCGGTGCTGACGATCTCCAAATCCCCTCAGGTTGCACCACCCCGAGGTGAGAGTGCGTCATTGCATTCGGATCCTTTACATGAATTTAACGCGATTATGCTGATGGGTGCGGTCATACCAACACTAGTGCACCAGATCCCATCAGAACTCCGCTGTTAAGCATGTTTGGGTGAGAGTAGTACTAGGATGGGTGACCTGTTGGGAAGTCCTCATGCTGCACCCCTAGCTTTTTCATCGGATTCTGTTTTGCTATTGAGCTTATCGTTTGCGACGGTCCACCCACGCTCGCTTCGTAGGCTTAGTCTACTCCGGGCGAAAAATAAGAGCCACCAATCTCATTTTGGATGCTAATTTCAGTGGAGGCAATTTCGAAATCCCCTCGGGTTGCTCCACCCCGGGGATAGAGTGTGTCGATGCATTCGGATCCTTTATAGGAATTTAACTCACTTACGCTGATGTGCGCGATCATAACAACACTAATGCACCGGATCCCATTAGAACTCCGCAGTTAAGCGTGTTTGGGCGAGAGTAGTACTAAGATAGGTGACCTCCTGGGAAGTTCTCGTGTTGCACCCCACTCTTTTTCTTCGGATTCTTTTTTGACGTCGTGTTTGGGCGAGAGTAGTACAAGGATGGGTGACCTCCTGGGAAGTCCTCGTGTTGCACCGCTCTCTTTTTCAAAGGATTCTTTTTTGCCGTTGGGCTTATCATGTGCGTCGGTCCACCAACGCTCGCTTCGTAGGTTTAGTCTACCCCTGGCGAAAAATACGAGCCGCCGATCTCGTTTCGGGTGCTAATTTTGATGGCTACGATCTCGAAATCCCCTCGGGTTGCACCACCCCGGGGTTAGAGTGCGTCGCTGCATACAGATCCTTTATAAGAATTTAACGCGCTTATGCTGATTGGTGCGATCATACCAACACTAATGCACCGGAACCCATTAGAACTCTGTAGTTAAGCGTGTTTGGGCGAGATTAGTAGTAGGATGGGTGACCTCCTGGGAAGTCCTCGTGTTGCACCCCTCTCTTTTTCTTCGGATTCTTTTTTTCCGTTGGGCTTATCATTTGCGTTGGTCCCCCAACACTCACTTCGTAGGCTTTGTCTGCCCCTGGCGAAAAATTCGAGCCGCCGATCTCGTTTTGGGTGATAATATCGGTGGCGGCGTTCTCGAAATCCCCTTGGGTTGCACCACCCTCGGGTTAGAATGCGTCACTGCATTCGGATCATTTATAAGAATTTAACGCGCTTATTTCGATGGGTGCGATCATACCAACACTAATGCACCAGATCCGATCAGAACTCCGCAGTTAAGCATGTTTGGGCGAGAGCAATACTAGGATGGGTGACCTCCTAGGAAGTCTTTATGTTGCACCCCTCTCTTTCTCATAGGATTCTTTTTTGCTATTGGGCTTATCGTTTGCGACAGCCCACCAACGCTCGCTTCGTAGGCTTAGTCTGCTCCTGGCGAAAAATAAGAGCAACCGATCTCGTTTTGGGTGCTAATTTCAGTGGCGGCAATCTCGAAATCCCCTCTGGTTGCACCACCCCGGTGTTAGAGTGCGTCGATGCATTCGGGTCTTTTACAGGAATTTTACTTACTTATGCTGATAGGTGCGATCATACCAACACTAATGCACTAGATCCCATCAGAACTCCGCAGTTAAGCGTGTTTGGGCAGGATTAGTACTTGGATGGGTGACCTCCTGGGAAGTCCTCGTGTTGCACCCCACTCTTTTTCTTCGGATTCTTTTTTGCCATTGGGCTTATCGTTTGCATCGGTCCACCAGCGCTCGCTTCGTAGGCCTAGTCTACCCCAGGCGAAAAGTACGAGCCGCCGATCTCGGTTTGGGTGCTAATTTCATTGGTGGCGATCTCGAAATCCCCTCGGGTTTGTCCACCCTGGGGTTAGGGTGCGTCGCTGCATTCGAATCCTTTATATGTACTAAACACGCATATGCTGATAGGTGCGATCATTCCATTACTAATGCACTGGATCCAATCAAAACTCTGCAGTTAAGTGTGTTTGGGCGGGATTAGTACTAGGATGGGTGACCTCCTGGGAAGTGCTCGTGTTGCACCCCACTCTTTTTCTTTGGATTCTTTTTTGCCGTTTGGCTAATCGTTTGCGTCGGTCCACCAACACTCGCTTCATATGCCTAGTCTTCCCCAGGTGAAAAATACAAGCCGCCGATGTCGTTTTGGGTGATAATATTGGTGACAACGATCTCGAAATCCCTTCGGCTTGCACCATCCCGGGGTTAGAGTGCATCGCTGCGTTCGGATCCTTTATAAGAATTTATCCTGCATATGCTGATGGCTGCGATCATACCAACACTAACGCATCGGATCCCACTGGAACTCCGCAGTTCAACTTCTTTGGCCGGGAGTAGTACTAGGATGGGTGAACTCCTGGGAAGTCCTCGTGTTCCACCCCACTCTTTTTCTTCGGATTCTTTTATGTTGTTCGGCTTATCGTTTGCGTCGGTCTACCAATGCTCGCTTTGTAGGCTTAGTCAGCCCCAGGCGAAAAATACGAGCCACCGATCTCGTTTTGGCTTCTAATTTCGGTGGCGGCGATCTAGAAATCCCTTTAGGTTGTACCACCTGGGGATTAGAGTGCGTCGTTGAGTTCGGATCCTTTATAAGAATTTAACGCGCTTATACTGATGGGTGCAATCATACCAACACTAATGTACCGGATCCCGTCGGAACTTTGCAGTTAAGCATGTTTTGGCAAGAGTTGTACTAGGATGGGTAACCTCCTGGGCAGTCCTCGTGGTCCACCCATCTCTTTTTCATCGGATTCTTTTTTGCCGTTGGGCTTATCGTTTGCGTCGGTCCTCCAAAGCTCGCTTTGTAGGCCTTGTCTGCCCAAGGCGGAAAAAGCGAGCCACCGATCTCGTTTTGGGTGCTAATATCGGTTGCGGCAATCTCGAAATCCCGTCGGGTTGCACCACCCCGGGGTTAGAGTGCGTCGATACATTCGGATCCTTTATCAGAATTTAACGCGCTTATGCTGATTGGTGCGATCACACCAACACTAATGCTCCGGATCCCATTAGAACTCCGAAGTGAAGCGTGTTTGTGCGAGAGTAGTACTAGGATGGGTGGCCTCCTGGGAAGTCCTTGTGTTGCACCCCTCTCTTTTTCTTCGAATTCTTTTTTGCCTTTGGGCATATAGTTTGCGTTGGTCCACCAACGCTCGCTTCGTAGGCTTTGTCTACCCCAGGCGAAAAATACGAGCCGCCGATCTCGTTTTGAGTGCTAATATCGGTCGCGGCAATCTCGAAATCCCCTCGAGTTGCACCACCCCGGGGTTAGAGTGCGACGATGCATACGAATCTCTCATTAGAATTTAACGCGCTTATGCTGATGAGTGCAATCACACCAACACTAATGCATCGGATCCCATTAGAACTCCGTAGTAAAGCGGGTTTAGGCGAGAGTGGTGCTAGGATGGCTGACCTCTTAGGAAGACCTTGTGTTGCACCCTTCTCTTTTTCTTCATATTCTTTTTTGCCGTTGGGCTTATCGTTTACGTCGGTCCACCAACGTTCGGTTCGTAGGCTTAGTCTTCCCCAGACGAAAAATACGAGCCGCCGATGTCGTTTTGGTTGATAATATCGGTGGCAGCGATCTCGAAATCACCTCGGGTTTCACCATCCCGAGGCTAGGGTGCTCGCTGCATTCGGATCCTTTATAAGAATTTAACACACTTATGCCGATGGGTGCGATCATACCAACACTAACGCATCGGATCCCATTAGAACTCCGCAGTTAAGCGTCTTTGGTCGAGATTAGTACTAGGATGGGTGACCTCCACGGAAGTCCTCGTGCTGCAACGCTCGCTTTTTCTTCAGATTCTTTTTTGCCGTTGTGCTTATCATTTGCGTCGGTCCACCAACACTCACTTCGTAGGCTTTGTCTGCCCCAGGCGAAAAATACGAGCCGCCAATCTCGTTTTGGGTGCTAATTTTGATGGCGGCGATCTCGTAATCCCCTTGGGTTGCACCACCCCGGGGTTAAAATGCGTCGCTGCATCCGGATCCTTTATAAGAATTTAACGCGCTTATGCTGATGGGTGCGATCATACCAACTCTAACGCATCGGATCCCATTAGAACTCCGCAGTTAAGCGTCTTTGGTCGAGAGTAGTACTAGGATGGGTGACCTCCCTGGAAGTCCTTGTGCTGCAACGCTCGCTTTTTCTTCGAATTCTTTTTTGCCGTTGGGCTTATCGTTTGCGTCGGTCCACCAACGCTCGCTTCGTAGGCTTGGTCTACCCCAGGCGAAAAATACGAGCCACCGATCTCGTTTTGGGTGCTAATTTCGGTGGCGGCGATCTTCAAATCCCCTCGGGTTGCACCACCCCGAGGTTAGAGTGCGTCACTGCATTCGGATCCTATACATGAATTTAAAGCGCTTATGCTGATGGGTGCGATCATACCAACACTAATGCACCAGATCCCACCAGAACACCGCAGTTAAGCGTGTTTGGGCGAGAGTAGTACAAGGATGGGTGACCTTCTGGGAAGTCCTCGTATTGCACCGCTCTCTTTTTCATCGGATTCTTTTTTGCCGTTGGGCTTATCATGTGCGTCAGTCCACCAACGCTCGCTTCGTAGGTTTAGTCTACCCCTAGCGAGAAATACAATCCACCGATCTCGTTTCGGGTTCTAATTTTGATGGCTGCGATCTCAAAATCCCTTCGGGTTGCAAAACCTCGGGGTTAGAGTGCGTCGATGCATTCAGATCCTCTATAAGAATTTAACGCGCTTATGCTGATTGGTGCGATCATACCAACACTAATGCACCGGATCCCATCAGAACTCTGCAGTTACGCGTGTTTAGGCGAGATTAGTAGTAGGATGGGTGACCTCCTGCGAAGTCCTCGTGTTGCACCCCTCTCTTTTTCTTCGGATTCTTTTTTGCCGTTGGGCTTATCGTTTGCGTCGGTCCCCCAACGCTCACTTCGTAGGCTTAGTCTGCCCCTGGCGAAAAATTCGAGCCGTCGATCTCGTTTTGGGTGATAATATCGGTGGCGGCGATCTTGAAATCCCCTCGGGTTGCACCACCCCAGGGTTAGAATGCGTCGCTGCATTCGGAACCTTTATAGGGATTTAATTCGATCATACCAACACTAATGCACTAGATCCCATAAGAACTCCGCAGTTAAGCGTGTTTGGGCGGGATTAGTACTAGGATGGGTGACCTCCTGGGAAGTCCTCGTGTTGCACCCCAGTCTTTTTCTTCGGATTCTTTTTTTCCCTTTGGCTTATCGTTTGCATCGGTCCAACAACGCTCGCTTCGTAGGCTTAGTCTGCCCCAGGCGAAAAGTATGAGCCGCCGATCTCATTTTGGGTGCTAATTTCATTGGTGGCGATCTCAAAATCCCCACGAGTTTGTCCACCCCGGGGTTAGAGTGCGTAGCTGCATTCGGATCCTTTATATGTACTGAACACGCATATGCTGATAGGTGCGATCATTCCATTACTAATGCATCGGATCCAATCAAAACTCTGCAGTTAAGCGTGTTTGGGCGGGATTACGACTAGGATGGGTGACCTCTTGGGAAGTCCTCGTGTTGCACCCCACTCTTTTTCTTTGGATTCTTTTTTGTCGTTTGGCTTATCGTTTGAGTCGGTCCACCAACGCTCGCTTCGTAGGCTTAGTCTTCCCCAGGTGAAAAATACGAGCCGCCGATGTCGTTTTGGGTGATAATATCGGTGACAGCGATCTCGAAATCCCCTCGGGTTGCACCATCCCGGGGTTAGAGTGCGTCGCTGCATTCGGATCCTTTATAAGAATTTAACGCGCTTATGCAGATGGGTGCAATCATACCAACACTAATGTACCGGATCACGTCGAAACTCTGCTGTTAAGCGTGTTTTGGCAAGAGTTGTACTAGGATGGGTAACCTCCTGTGCAGTCCTCTTGGTGCACCCATCTCTTTTTCATCGGATTCTTTTTTGTCGTTGGGCTTATCGTTTGTGTCGGTCCACCAAAGCTCGCTTCGTAGGCCTTGTCTGCCCCAAGCGAAAAAAGCGAGCCAACGATCTCGTTTTGGCTGCTAATATCGGTTGCGACAATCTTGAAATCCCGTCGGGTTGCACCACCCCGGGGTTAGAGTGCGTCGATGCATTCGGATCCTTTATCAAAATTTAACGCGCTTATGCTGATGGGTGCGATCACACCAACAGTAATGTACCGGATCCCATTAGTACTCCGAAGTGAAGCGTGTTTGGGCGAGAGTAGTACTAGGATGGGTGACCTCTTGGGAAGTCCTTGTGTTGCACCCCTCTCTTTTCTTTGGATTCATTTTTGCCTTTGGGCATATCATTTGCGTCGGTCCACCAACGCTCGCTTCGTAGGCTTTGTCTGCCCCAGGCGAAAAATACAAGCCGCCGATCTCGTTTTGAGTGCTAATATCGGTCGCGGCAATCTCAAAATCCCCTCGGGTTGCACCACCCCGGGCTTAGAATGCGTCGGTACATTCGGATCCTTTATAAGAATTTAACGCGCTTATGCTGATGGGTGCGATCATACCAACACTAATGCACCAGATCCCATCAGAACTCCGCAGTTAAGCGTGTTTAGGCGAGAGTAGTACTAGGATGGGTGACCTCCTGGGAAGTCCTCATGTTGCACCCCACACTTTTTCATCGGATTCTTTTCTGCTATTGGGCTTATCGTTTGCGACAGTCCACCAACGCTCGCTTCGTAGGCCTAGTCTGCTCCAGGTGAAAAATAAGAGCCACCGATCTTGTTTTGGGCGCTAATTTCAGTTGCGGCAATCTCTAAATCTCCTCGCGTTGCACCACCCGGGGGTTAGAGTGGGTTGATGCATTCGAATCCTTTATGGGAATTTGACTTGCTTATGATGATGGGTGCGATCATACCAACACTAATGCCCCAGATTCCATCAGAACTCCACAGTTAAGCGTGTTATCGCGAGAGTAGTACTAGGATGGGTAACCTCCTGGGAAGTCCTCATGTTGCACCCCTCTCCCTTTCATCGGATTTTTTTGCTATTGGGCTAATCGTTTGCGACGGTCCACCAACACTCGCTTCGTAGGCTTAGTCTGCTCCAGGCAAAAAATAAGAGCCACCGATCTTGTTTTGAGTGCTAATTTCAGTGGCGGCAATCTCGAAATCCCCTCAGGTTGCATCACCCCAGGGTTGGAGTGCGTCAATGCATTCGTATCCTTTATAAGAATTTAATCTGCTTATGCTGATGGGTGCGATCACAACAACACTAATGCACCGGATCCCATTAGAACTCCGCAGTTAAACGTGTTTTGGCGAGAGTAGTACTAGGATGGGTGACCTCCTAGGAAATCCTCGTGTTGCGCCCCACTCTTTTTCTTCGGATTCTTTTTTGTCGTTGTGCTCATCGTTTGCGTCGGTACACCAACGCTCACTTTGTAGGCTTGGTTTGCCCCAGGCGAAAAATACGAGCCGCCGATCTCATTTTGGGTGCTAATTTCGGTGGCGGCGATCTCCAAATCCCCTCGGGTTGCCCCACCCCGAGGTTAGTGTGCGTCACTACATTCGGATCCTTTACATGAATTTAACGCGCTTATGCTGATGGGTGCGATCATACCAACACTAATGCACCTCCCATCAGAACTCCGCAGTTAAGCGTGTTTGGGCGAGAGTAGTACTAGAATGGGTGACCTCCTGGGAAGTCCTCGTGTTGCTCTGCTCTCTTTTTCATCGGATTCCCTTTTGCCGTTGGGCTTATCATTTGCGTCGGTCCACCAACTCTCGCTTCGTAGGCTTTGTCTACCCCTGGCAAAAAATACAAGCCGCCGATCTCATTTTGGGTGCAAATTTTGATGGCTACGATCTCGAAATCCCCTCGGGTTGCGCCACCCCAGGGTTAGAGTGCGTCGCTACATTCAGATCCTTTATAAGAATTTAACGTGCTTATGCTGATTGGTGCGATCATACCAACACTAATGCACCGGCTCCCATTAGAACTCCGCAGTTAAGCGTGTTTAGGCGAGATTAGTAGTAGGATGGGTGACATCCTGGGAAGTACTCATGTTGCACCCCTCTCTTTTTCATCGGATTCTTTTTTCCTATTAGGTTTATTGTTTGCGACAGTCCACCAACGCTCGCTTCGTAGGCTTAGTCTGCTCCAGGCGAAAAATAAGAGCCACCGATCTTGTTTTGGGTGCTAATTTCAGTGGCGGCAATCTCGAAATCCCCTCGGGTTGCACCACCCCAGGGTTAGAGTGCGTCGATGCATTCGGATCCTTTATAGGAATTTAACTTGCTAATGCTGATGGGTGCAATCATACCAGCACCAATGCACTAGATCCCATCAGAACTCCGCAGTTAAGCGTGTTTGGGCGGGATTAGTACTAGGATGGGTGGCCTCCTAGGAAGTCCTCGTGTTGCACCCCACTCTTATTCTTCGGATTCTGTTTTGCCCTTGGGCTTATCGTTTGCATCGGTCCACCAACGCACGCTTCGTATGCTTAGTCTGCTCCAGGCGAAAAGTACGAGCCGCTGATCTCGTTTTGGATGCTAAGTTCATTGGTGGCGATCTCGAAATCCACTAGGGTTCGTCCTCCCCGGGGTTAGAGTGCATCGCTGCATTCAGATCCTTTATATGTACTGAACGCGCTTATGCTGATAGGTGCGATCATTCCAATACTAATGCACCGGATCCAATCAGAACTCTGCAGTTAAGCGTGTTTGGGCGGGATTAGTACTAGGATGGGTGACCTCCTAGGAAGTCCTCGTGTTGCACCCCACTCTTTTTCTTTGGATTCTTTTTTGCCGTTTGCCTTATCGTTTACGTCGGTCCACCAATGCTCGCTTCGTAAGGTTAGTCTTCCCCAGGCGAAAAATACGAGCTGCCGATTTGGGTGATAATATCAGTGGCAGCGATCTCGAAATCCCCTCGGGTTGCACCATCTCGGGGTTTGAGTGCGTCGCAGCATTCGGATCCTTTATAAGAATTTAACGCACTTATGTCGATGGCTGCGATCATACCAACATTAACGCATCGGATCCCTTTAGAACTCCGCAGTTAAGCGTGTTTTCCGAGAGTAGTACAAGGATGGGTGACCTCCTAGGAAGTCCTCGTGTTGCACCCCACTCTTTTTCTACAGATTCTTTTT
The DNA here is from genome assembly GCF_001633185.2 of Quercus lobata. Taxonomy (NCBI): domain Eukaryota; kingdom Viridiplantae; phylum Streptophyta; class Magnoliopsida; order Fagales; family Fagaceae; genus Quercus; species Quercus lobata. The sequence continues at coordinate 33,711,477 of NC_044908.1, read as the reverse complement.
TGTCGTTGTGCTTATCGTTTGCGTCAGTACACCAACGCTCACTTCATAGGCTTGGTCTGCCCCAGGCAAAAAATACGAGCCGCCGATCTCATTTTGGGTGCTAATTTCGGTGGCGGCGATCTCCAAATCCCCTCGGGTTGCACCACCCCGAGGTTAGAGTGCGTCACTACATTCGGATCCTTTAAATGAATTTAACGCGCTTATGCTGATGGGTGCGATCATACCAACACTAATGCACCAGATCCCATCTGAACTCCGCAATTAAGCGTATTTGGACGAGAGTAGTACTAGAATAGGTGACCTACTGGGAAGTCCTCGTGTTGCACTGCTCCCTTTTTCATCGAATTCTTTTTTGCCATTGGGCTTATCATTTGCGTCGGTCCACCAACTGTTTCTTCGTAGGCTTAGTCTACCCCTGGCGAAAAATATGAGCCGCCGATCTCATTTTGGGTGCTAATTTTGATGGCTATGATCTCGAAATCCCCTCGGGTTGCACCACCTCGGGGTTAGAGTGCGTCGCTGCATTCAGATCCTTCATAAGAATTTAACGCGCTTATGCTGATTGGTGCGATCATACCAACACTAATGCACCGGATCCCATCAGAATTCCGCAGTTAAGCGTGTTTGGGCGAGATTAGTATTAGGATGGGTAACCTCCTGGGAAGTCCTCGTGTTGCACCCCTCTCTTTTTCGTCGGATTTTTTTTGCTATTGGGCTAATCGTTTGCGACGGTCCACCAACGCTCGCTTCGTAGGATTAGTTTGCTCCATGCGAAAAATGAGAGCCACCGATCACGTTTTGGGTGATAATTTCAGTGGCGGCAATCTCGAAATCCCCTCGGGTTGCACCACCCCGGTGTTGGAGTGCGTCGATGCATTCGGATCCTTTATAAGAATTTAATCCGCTTATGCTGATAGGCGCGATCATAACAACACTAATGCACCGGATCCCATTAGAACTCCGAAGTTAAGCGTGTTTTGGCGAGAGTAGTACTAGGATGGGTGACCTCCTAGGAAGTCCTCGAGTTGCACCCCACTCTTTTTCTTCAGATTCTTTTTTGTCGTTGTGCTTATCATTTGCGTCGGTACACCAACGCTCACTTCGTAGGCTTGGTCTGCCCTAGGCGAAAAATACGTGCCGCCGATCTCATTGTGGGTGCTAATTTCGGTGGCGGCGATCTCCAAATCCCCTCGGGTTGCACCACCCCGAGGTAAGAGTGCGTCACTACATTCGGATCCTTTACATGAATTTAACGCACTTATGCTGATGGGTGCGATCATACCAACACTAATGCACCAGATCCCATTAGAACTCCGCTGTTAAGCATGTTTGGGCGAGAGTAGTACTAGAAATGGTGACCTCCTGGGAAGTCCTCGTGTTGCACTGCTCTCTTTTTCATCGGATTCTTTTTTGCTGTTGGGCTTATCATTTGCGTCAGTCCACCAACTCTCGCTTTGTAGGCTTAGTCTAACCCTGGCGAAAAATATGAGCCGCCGATCTCATTTTGGGTGCTAATTTTGATGGCTACGATCTCGAAATCCACTCGGGTTGCACCACCCCGGGGTTAGAGTGCGTCGCTGCATTCAGATCCTTTATAAGAATTTAACGCGCTTAAGCTGATTGGTGCGATCATACCAACACTAATGCACAGGATCCCATTAGAACTCCGCAGTTAAGCGTGTTTGGGCAAGATTAGTAGTAGGATGGGTGACATCCTGGGAAGTACTCCTGTTGCACCCATCTCTTTTTCTTCGGATTCTTTTTTGCCATTGGGCTTATCGTTTGCGTCAGTCCCCCAACGCTCACTTCATAGGCTTAGTCTGCCCCTGGCGAAAAATACGAGCCGCCGATCTCCTTTTGGGTGATAATATCGGTGGCGGCGATCTTGAAATCCCCTCGGGTTGCACCACCCCAGGGTTAGAATGCGTCGCTGCATTTGGATCCAGTATAAGAATTTAACGCGCTTATTTCGATGGGTACGATCATACCAACACTAATGCACCGGATCCCATCAGAACTCCGCAGTTAAGCGTGTTTGGGCGAGATTAGTAGTCAGATGGGTGACATCCTGGGAAGTACTCGTGTTGCACCCCTCTCTTTTTCTTCGGATTCTTTTTTGCCATTGGGCTTATCATTTGCGTCGGTCCCCCAACGCTCACTTCATAGGCTTAGTTTGCCCCTGGCGAAAAATACGAGCCGCCGATCTCCTTTTGGGTGATAATATCGGTGGCGGCGATCTCGATATCCCCTCGGGTTGCACCACCCCGGGGTTAGAATGCGTCGCTGCATTCAGATCCATTATAAGAATTTAACGCGCTTATTTCGATGGGTGCGATCATACCAACACTAATGCACCGGATCCCATCAGAACTCCGCAGTTAAGCGTGTTCGGGCGAGAGTAGTACTAGGATAGGTGACATCCTGGGAAGTCCTCATGTGGCACCCCTCTCTTTTTCATCGGATTCTTTTTTGCTATAGGGCTTATCGTTTGCGACAGTACACCAACACTCGCTTCCTAGGCTTAGTCTGCTTCAGGCGAAAAATAAGAGCCACCGATCTCGTTTTGGGTGCTAATTTCAGTGGCGGCAATCTCGAAATCCCCTCGGGTTGCACCGCCCCGGGGTTAGAGTGCGTCGATGCATTCGGCTCCTTTATAGGAATTTAACTTGCTAATGCTGGTGGGTGCGATCATACCAACACTAATACAGTAGATCCCATCAGAACTCCGCAGTTAAGCGTGTTTGGGCGGGCTAAGTACTAGGATGGGTGACCTCTTGGGAAGTCCTCGTGTTGCACCCCACTCTTATTCTTCGGATTCTATTTTGCCCCTGGGCTTATCGTTTGCATCGGTCCACCAACACTCGCTTCGTAGGCTTAGTCTACCCCTGGCAAAAAATACGAGCCCCCGATCTCATTTTGGGTGCTAATTTTGATATCTACGATCTCGAAATCCCCTCGGGTTGCACCACCCCGGGGTTAGAGTGCGTCGCTGCATTCAGATCCTTTATTAGAATTTAACCGCTTATGCTGATTGGTGCGATCATACCAACACTAATGCACCGGATCCCATCAGAACTCCGCAGTAAAGCGTGTTTGGACGAGATTAGTAGTAGGATGGGTGACATCCTGGGAAGTACTCTTGTTGCACCCCTTTCTTTTTCTTCGGATTCTTTTTTGCCGTTGGGCTTATCGTTTGCGTCGGTCCCCCAACGCTCACTTCATAGGCTTAGTCTGCCCCTGGCGAAAAATACGAGCCGCCGATCTCGTTTTGGGTGGTAATATCGGTGGCAGTGAACTCGAAATCCCCTCGCGTTGGACCACCCCTGGGTTAGAATGCGTCATTGCATTCGGATCCTTTATAAGAATTTCACGCGCTTATGCCGATGGGTGCGATCATACCAACACTAATGCACCGGATCCCATCAGAACTCCGCAGTTAAGCGTGTTTGGTCGTGAGTAGTAGTAGGATGGGTGACACCCTGGGAAGTCCTCATGTTGCACCCCTCTCATTTTCATCGGATTCCTTTTTGCTATTGGGCTTATCGTTTGTAACAGTCCACCAACGCTCGCTTCGTAGGCTTAGTCTGCTCCAGGCTAAAAATAAGAGCCACCGATCTCGTTTTGGGTGCTAATTTCAGTGGCGGCAATCTCAAAATCCCCTTGGGTTGCACCACCCCGGGGTTAGAGTGCGTCGATGCATTCGGATCCTTTATAGGAATTTAACTTGCTAATGTTGATGTGTGCGATCATACCAACATTAATGCATTAGATCCCAACAGAACTCCGCAGTTAAGCGTGTTTGGGCGGGATTAGTATTAGGATGGGTGTCCTCCTGGGAAGTCCTCGTGTTGCACCCCACTCTTATTCTTCGGATTCTGTTTTGCCCTTGGGCTTATCGTTTGCATCGGTCCACCAACACTCGCTTCGTAGGCTTAGTCTGCCCTAGGCAAAAAGTACGAGCCGCCGATCTCGTTTTGGGTGCAAATTTCATTGGTGGCGATCTCGAAATCCACTCGGGTTCATCCTCCCCGGGGTTAGAGTCCGTCACTACATTCAGATCCTTTTTATGTACTGAATGCGCTTATGCTGATAGGTGCGATCATTCCAATACTAATGCACCGGATCCAATCAGAACTCTGCAGTTAAGCGTGTTTGGGCGGGATTAGTACTAGGATGGGTGACCTCCTAGGAAGTCCTCGTGTTGCACCCCACTCTTTTTCTTTGGATTCTTTTTTGCCATTTGCCTTATCGTTTACGTCGGTCCACCAATGCTCGCTTCGTAAGGTTAGTCTTCCCCAGGCGAAAAATACGAGCTGCCGATTTGGGTGATAATATCAGTGGCAGCGATCTCGAAATCCCCTCGGGTTGCACCATCTCAGGGTTTGAGTGCGTCGCAGCATTCGGATCCTTTATAAGAATTTAACGCACTTATGTCGATGGCTGCGATCATACCAACATTAACGCATCGGATCCCTTTAGAACTCCGCAGTTAAGCGTGTTTTCCGAGAGTAGTACAAGGATGGGTGACCTCCTAGGAAGTCCTCGTGTTGCACCCCACTCTTTTTCTACAGATTCTTTTTTGTCGTTGTGCTTATCGTTTGCGTCAGTACACCAACGCTCACTTCGTAGGCTTGGTCTGCCCCAGGCAAAAAATACGAGCCGCCGATCTCATTTTGGGTGCTAATTTCGGTGGCGGCGATCTCCAAATCCCCTCGGGTTGCACCACCCCGAGGTTAGAGTGCGTCACTACATTCGGATCCTTTAAATGAATTTAACGCACTTATGCTGATGGGTGCGATCATACCAACACTAATGCACCAGATCCAATCTGAACTCCGCAATTAAGCGTATTTGGACGAGAGTAGTGCTAGAATAGGTGACCTACTAGGAAGTCCTCGTGTTGCACTGCTCCCTTTTTCATCGAATTCTTTTTTGCCATTGGGCTTATCATTTGCGTCGGTCCACCAACTGTTTCTTCGTAGGCTTAGTCTACCCCTGGCGAAAAATATGAGCCGCCGATCTCATTTTGGGTGCTAATTTTGATGGCTATGATCTCGAAATCCCCTCGGGTTGCACCACCCCGGGGTTAGAGTGCGTCGCTGCATTCAGATCCTTCATAAGAATTTAACGCGCTTATGCTGATTGGTGCGATCATACCAACACTAACGCACCGGATCCCATCAGAACTCCGCAGTTAAGCGTGTTTGGGCGAGATTAGTATTAGGATGGGTAACCTCCTGGGAAGTCCTCGTGTTGCACCCCTCTCTTTTTCGTCGGATTTTTTTTGCTATTGGGCTAATCGTTTGCGACGGTCCACCAACGCTCGCTTCGTAGGATTAGTTTGCTCCATGCGAAAAATGAGAGCCACCGATCACGTTTTGGGTGCTAATTTCAGTGGCGGCAATCTCGAAATCCCCTCGGGTTGCACCACCCCGGTGTTGGAGTGCGTCGATGCATTCGGATCCTTTATAAGAATTTAATCCGCTTATGCTGATAGGCGCGATCATAACAACACTAATGCACCGGATCCCATTAGAACTCCGAAGTTAAGCGTTTTTTGGCGAGAGTAGTACTAGGATGGGTGACCTCCTAGGAAGTCCTCGAGTTGCACCCCACTCTTTTTCTTCAGATTCTTTTTTGTCGTTGTGCTTATCATTTGCGTCGGTACACCAACGCTCACTTCGTAGGCTTGGTCTGCCCTAGGCAAAAAATACGTGCCGCCGATCTCATTGTGGGTGCTAATTTCGGTGGCGGCGATCTCCAAATCCCCTCGGGTTGCACCACCCCGAGGTAAGAGTGCGTCACTACATTCGGATCCTTTACATGAATTTAACGCACTTATGCTGATGGGTGCGATCATACCAACACTAATGCACAAGATCCCATTAGAACTCCGCTGTTAAGCATGTTTGGGCGAGAGTAGTACTAGAATTGGTGACCTCCTGGGAAGTCCTCGTGTTGCACTGCTCTCTTTTTCATCGGATTCTTTTTTACCGTTGGGCTTATCATTTGCGTCAGTCCACCAACTCTCGCTTTGTAGGCTTAGTCTAACCCTGGCGAAAAATACGAGCCGCCGATCTCATTTTGGGTGCTAATTTTGATGGCTACGATCTCGAAATCCACTCGGGTTGCACCACCCCGGGGTTAGAGTGCGTCGCTGCATTCAGATCCTTTATAAGAATTTAACGCGCTTAAGCTGATTGGTGCGATCATACCAACACTAATGCACAGGATCCCATTAGAACTCCGCAGATAAGCATGTTTGGGCAAGATTAGTAGTAGGATGGGTGACATCCTGGGAAGTACTCCTGTTGCACCCATCTCTTTTTCTTCGGATTCTTTTTTGCCATTGGGCTTATCGTTTGCGTCAGTCCCCCAACGCTCACTTCATAGGCTTAGTCTGCCCCTGGCGAAAAATACGAGCCGCCGATCTCCTTTTGGGTGATAATATCGGTGGCGGCGATCTTGAAATCCCCTCGGGTTGCACCACCCCAGGGTTAGAATGCGTCGCTGCATTTGGATCCAGTATAAGAATTTAACGCGCTTATTTCGATGGGTACGATCATACCAACACTAATGCACCGGATCCCATCAGAACTCCGCAGTTAAGCGTGTTTGGGCGAGGTTAGTAGTAGGATGGGTGACATCCTGGGAAGTACTCGTGTTGCACCCCTCTCTTTTTCTTCGGATTCTTTTTTGCCATTGGGCTTATCATTTGCGTCGGTCCCCCAACGCTCACTTCATAGGCTTAGTTTGCCCCAGGCGAAAAATACGAGCCGCCGATCTCCTTTTGGGTGATAATATCGGTGGCGGCGATCTCGAAATCCCCTCGGGTAGCACCACCCCGGGGTTAGAATGCGTCGCTGCATTCGGATCCATTATAAGAATTTAACGCGCTTATTTCGATGGGTGCGATCATACCAACACTAATGCACCGGATCCCATCAGCACTCCGCAGTTAAGCGTGTTCGGGCGAGAGTAGTACTAGGATGGGTGACATCCTGGGAAGTCCTCATGTGGCACCCCTCTCTTTTTCATCGGATTCTTTTTTGCTATAGGGCTTATCGTTTGCGACAGTACACCAACACTCGCTTCCTAGGCTTAGTCTGCTTCAGGCGAAAAATAAGAGCCACCGATCTCGTTTTGGGTGCTAATTTCAGTGGCGGCAATCTCGAAATCCCCTCGGGTTGCATCGCCCCGGGGTTAGAGTGCGTCGATGCATTCGGCTCCTTTATAGGAATTTAACTTGCTAATGCTGATGGGTGCGATCATACCAACACTAATACAGTAGATCCCATCAGAACTCCGCAGTTAAGCGTGTTTGGGCGGGCTAAGTACTAGGATGGGTGACCTCTTGGGAAGTCCTCGTGTTGCACCCCACTCTTATTCTTCGGATTCTGTTTTGCCCCTGGGCTTATCGTTTGCATCGGTCCACCAACACTCGCTTCGTAGGCTTAGTCTACCCCTGGCAAAAAATACGAGCCCCCGATCTCATTTTGGGTGCTAATTTTGATATCTACGATCTCGAAATCCCCTCGGGTTGCACCACCCCGGGGTTAGAGTGCGTCGCTGCATTCAGATCCTTTATTAGAATTTAACCGCTTATGCTGATTGGTGCGATCATACCAACACTAATGCACCGGATCCCATCAGAACTCCGCAGTAAAGCGTGTTTGGACGAGATTAGTAGTAGGATGGGTGACATCCTGGGAAGTACTCTTGTTGCACCCCTTTCTTTTTCTTCGGATTCTTTTTTGCCGTTGGGCTTATCGTTTGCGTCGGTCCCCCAACGCTCACTTCATAGGCTTAGTCTGCCCCTGGCGAAAAATACGAGCCGCCGATCTCGTTTTGGGTGGTAATATCGGTGGCAGTGATCTCGAAATCCCCTCACGTTGGACCACCCTGGGTTAGAATGCGTCATTGCATTCGGATCCTTTATAAGAATTTCACGCGCTTATGCCGATGGGTGCGATCATACCAACACTAATGCACCGGATCCCATCAGAACTCCGCAGTTAAGCGTGTTTGGTCGTGAGTAGTAGTAGGATGGGTGACACCCTGGGAAGTCCTCATGTTGCACCCCTCTCATTTTCATCGGATTCCTTTTTGTTATTGGGCTTATCGTTTGCAACAGTCCACCAACGCTCGCTTCGTAGGCTTAGTCTGCTCCAGGCTAAAAATAAGAGCCACCGATCTCGTTTTGGGTGCTAATTTCAGTGGCGGCAATCTCAAAATCCCCTTGGGTTGCACCACCCCGGGGTTAGAGTGCGTCGATGCATTCGGATCCTTTATAGGAATTTAACTTGCTAATGTTGATGCGTGCGATCATACCAACATTAATGCATTAGATCCCATCAGAACTCCGCAGTTAAGCGTGTTTGGGCGGGATTAGTACTAGGATGGGTGTCCTCCTGGGAAGTCCTCGTGTTGCACCCCACTCTTATTCTTCGGATTCTGTTTTGCCCTTGGGCTTATCGTTTGCATCGGTCCACCAACACTCGCTTCGTAGGCTTAGTCTGCCCCAGGCAAAAAGTACGAGCCGCCGATCTCGTTTTGGGTGCTAATTTCATTGGTGGCGATCTCGAAATCCACTCGGGTTCATCCTCCCCGGGGTTAGAGTCCGTCACTACATTCAGATCCTTTTTATGTACTGAACGCGCTTATGCTGATAGGTGCCATCATTCCAATACTAATGCACCGAATCCAATCAGAACTCTGCAGTTAAGCGTGTTTGGGCGGGATTAGTACTAAGATGGGTGACCTCCTGGGAAGTCCTCGTGTTCCACCCCACTCTTTTTCTTCGGATTCTTTTTTGTCGTTCGGCTTATCGTTTGCGTCGGTCCACCAATGCTCGTTTCGTGGGATTAGTCAGCCCCAAGCGTAAAATACAAGCTGCCGATCTCGTTTTGGCTTCTAATTTCGGATGCGGCGATCTAGAAATCCCCTCGGGTTGCGCCACGTGGGGGTTAGAGTGCGTCGCTGCATTCGGATCCTTTGTAAGAATTTAACGCGCTTATGCTGATGGGTGCAATCATACCGACACTATTGTACCAGATCTCGTCGGAACTCTGCAGTTAAGCGTGTTTGAGCAAGAGTTGTACTAGGCTGGGTAACCTCCTGGGAAGTCCTCGTGTTGCACCCATCTCTTTTTCACCAGATTCTTTTTTGCCGTTAGGCTTATCGTTTGCGTCGGTCCACCAAAACTCGCTTCGTAGGCCTTGTTTGCCCCAAGCGAAAAATGCGAGCCACCGATCTCGTTTTGGGCCACCGACCTCGTGTCGCACCCCTCTCTTTTTCTTTGCTTTCTTCTTTTCCGTTGGGCTTATCGTTCACGTCGGTCCACCAACAGTGGCTTCGTTGGCTTAGTTTGCCCCAGGCGGAAAATACGAGCCCCCGATCTCGTTTTGGGTGCCAATTTCGGTGGCTGCGATCTCGAAATCCCCTCGGGTTGCACCACCCCGGGCTTAGCGTGTGGCGCCGCATTCGAATCCATTATAAGAATTTAACGCGCTTGTGCTGATAGGTGTGATCATACTAACAGTAATGCACCGGATCCCATCAGAATTCCGTAGTTAAGCGTGTTTGGGCGAGAGTAGTACTAGGATTGGCGACCTCCTGGGAAGTCCTCATGTTGCACCCCTCTCTTTTTCTTCGGATTCTTTTTTGCCGTTGGGCTTATCGTTTGCGTTGGTCCACCAATGCTCGCTTCATTGGCTTAGTCAGCCCCAGGTGAGAAATTCGAGCTGCCGATCTCGTTTTGGCTTCTAATTTCAGTGGCGGCGGTCTAGAAATCCCCTCGGGTTGCACCACCCGGGGGTTAGAGTGCGTCGCCTCATTCGGATCCTTTATAAGAATTTAACGCGCTTATGCTGATCGGTGCAATCATACCAACACTAATGTACCGGATCCCGTCGGAACTCCACAGTTAAGCATGCTTGGGCAAGAGTTGTACTAGGATGGGTAACCTCCTGGTAGTCCTCGTGTTGCACTCATCTCTTTTTAATCGGATTCTTTTTTGCCGTTGGGCTTATCGTTTGCATCGGTCCCCCAAAGCTCGCTTCGTAGGCCTTGTCTGCCCTAGGCGAAAAATGTGAGCCACCGATCTCGATCTGGGTGTTAATATTGGTTGCGGCAAACTCGAAATCCCGTCGGGTTGCACCACCCCGGGGTTAGAGTGCGTCGATGCATTCGGATCCTTTATCTGAATATAACCTGCTTATGCTGATAGGTGGGATCATACCAACACTTACGCATCAGATCCCACTAAAACTCCGCAGTTAAGCGTCTTTGGGCAGGAGTAGTACTAGGATGGGTGACCTCCTGGGAAGTCCTCGTGTTCCACCCCACTATTTTTCTTCGGATTCTTACATGTCGTAGGGCTTATCGTTTGCGTCAGTCCACCAATGCTCGCTTCATAGGCTTAGTTAACCCCAGGCGAGAAATACGAGCCACCGATCTCGTTTTGGCTTCTAATTTCAGTGGCGGCGATCTTGAAATCCCCTCGGGTTGCACCACCCGGGGGTTGGAGTGCGTCACTGCATTTGGATCCTTTATAAGAATTTAACGCGCTTATGCTGATGGGTGCAATCATACCAACACTAATGCACCGGATCCCGTCGGAACTCCACAATTAAGCGTGTTTGGGCAAGAGTTGTACTAGGATGGGTAACCTCCTGGGTAGTCCTCGTGTTGCACCCATCTCTTTTTAATCGGATTCGTTTTTGCCGTTGGGCTTATCGTTTGCGTCGGTCCCCCAAATCTCGCTTCGTAGGCCTTGTCTGTCCTAGGCGAAAAATGTGAGCCGCCGTTCCCGTTCTGGGTGTTAATATTGGTTGCGGCAAACTCGAAATCCCGTCGGGTTGCACCACCCCGGGGTTAGAGTGCGTCGATGCAGTCGGATGCTTTATCTGAATATAACCCGCTTATGCTGATAGGTGCGATCATACCAACACTTACGCATTGGATCCCACTAAAACTCCGCAGTTAAGCATCTTTCGGCGGGAGTAGTACTAGGATGGGTGACCTCCTGGGAAGTCCTTGTATTGCACCCCTCTGTTTTTCTTCGGATTCTTTTTTGCCGTTGGGTTTATCGTTTGCGTCGGTCCCCCAACACTCGCTTCGTAGGCTTAGTCTGCCCCTGGCGAAAAATATGAGCCGCCGATCTCGTTTTGGGTGATAATATCGGTGGCGGCGATCTCGAAATCCCCTCGGGTTGCACCACCCCAGCTTTAGAATGCGTCGCTGCATTCGGATCCTTTATAAGAATTTAACGCACTAATTCCGATGGCTGCGATCATACCAACACTAACGCATCGGATCCCATTAGAACTTCGCAGTTAAGCGTGTTTGGGCAAGAGTTGTACTAGGATGGGTAACCTCCTGGGAAGTCCTCGTGTTGCACCCATCTCTTTTTCATCGGATTCTTTTTTGCCGTTGGGCTTATCGTTTGCGTCGGTCCACCAACGCTCACTTCACAGGCTTAGTCTACCCCAGGCGACAAATAAGAGCCGCCGTTCTTGTTTGGGGTGCTAATATTGGTTGCGGCAAACTCGAAATCCCGTCGGGTTGCACCACCACAGGGTTAGAGTGCGTCGATGCATTCGGATCCTTTATCAGAATATAACCCGCTTATGCTGATGGGTGCGATCATAACAACACTAACGCATCGGATCCCACTAAAACTCCGCAGTTAAGCGTCTTTTGGCGGTAGTAGAACTATGATGGGAGACCTCATGGGAAGTCCTCGTGTTCCACCCCACTCTTTTTCTTTAGATTCTTTTATGTTCTTGGACGTATCGTTTGCGTCGGTCCACCAATGCTCGCTTCATAGGCTTTATCAGCCCCAGGCGAAAAATACGAGCCGCCGATCTCGTTTTGGCTGCAAATTTCGGTGGCGGTGATCTAGAAATCCCCTCAGGTTGCACCGCCCGGGGATTAGAGTGCGTCGCTGCATTCGGATCCTTTATAAGAATTTAACGCGCTTATGCTGATGGGTGAAATCATGCCAACACTAATGCATCGGATCCCGTCGGAACGCTGCAGTTAAGCGTTTTTGGGCAAGAGTTATGCTAGGATGGGTGACATCCTGGGAAGTCCTCGTGTTGCACCCCTCTCTTTTTCTTTGCTTTCTTTTTTACCACTGGGCTTATCGTTTGCGTCGATCCACCAATAGTCGCTTCGTAGGCTTAGTTTGCCCCAGGCGAAAAATACGAGCCGCCGATCTCGTTTTGGGTGCCAATTTCGGTGGCTGCGATCTCGAAATCCCTTCGGGTTTCACCACCCCGGGGTTAGAGTGCGGCGCCGGGTTCAAATCTTTTATAAAAATTTAACACGCTTGTGCTGATGGGTGTGATCATACCAACACTAATGCACCAGATCCCATCAGAATTTCGTAGTTAAGCGTGTTTGGGCGAGAGTAGTACTAGGATTGGTGACCTCTTGGGAAGTCCTCGTGTTCCACCCCACTCTTTTTCTTCGGATTCTTTTATGTCGTTGGGCTTATCGTTTGCGTCGGTCCACCAAACCTCGCTTCATAGGCTTAGTCAGCCCCAGGTGAGAAATACGAGCCGCCGATCTCATTTTGGCTTCTAATTTCAGTGGTGGCAATCTAGAAATCCCCTCGGGTTGCACCACCCGGGGGTTAGAGTGCGTCGCTGCATTCGGATCCTTTATAAGAATTTAACGCGCTTATGCTGATGGGTGCAATCATACCAACACTAATGTACCGGATCCCGTCGGAACTCCACAGTTAAGCGTGTTTGGGCAAGAGTTGTACTAGGATGGGTAACCTCCTGGGTAGTCCTCGTGTTGCACCCATCTCTTTTTCATCTGATTCTTTTTTGCCGTTGGGCTTATCGTTTGCGTCGGTCCACCAAAGCTCGCTTCGTAGGCCTTGTCTGCCCCAGGCGAAAAATGCGAGTCACCGATCTTGTTCTGGGTGTTAATATTGGTTGCGGCAAACTCGAAATCCCGTCGGGTTGCACCACCGCAGGGTTATAGTGCGTCGATGCATTCGGATCCTTTATCAGAATATAACCCGCTTATGCTGATGGGTGCGATCATAACAACACTAACGCATCGGATCCCACTAGAACTCCGCAGTTAAGCGTCTTTTGGCGGTAGTAGAACTATGATGGGAGACCTCGTGGGAAGTCCTCGTGTTCCACCCCACTCTTTTTCTTCAGATTCTTTTATGTTCTTGGACGTATCGTTTGCGTCGGTCCACCAATGCTCGCTTCATAGGCTTTATCAGCCCCAGGCGAAAAATACGAGCCGCCGATCTCGTTTTGGCTGCAAATTTCGGTGGTGGCGATCTAGAAATCCCCTCAGGTTGCACCGCCCGGGGATTAGAGTGCGTCGCTGCATTCGGATCTTTTATAAGAATTTAACGCGCTTATGCTGATGGGTGAAATCATGCCAACACTAATGCATCGGATCCCGTCGGAACGCTGCAGTTAAGTGTTTTTGGGCAAGAGTTATGCTAGGATGGGTGACATCCTGGGAAGTCCTTGTGTTGCACCCCTCTCTTTTTCTTTGCTTTCTTTTTTGCCACTGGGCTTATCGTTTACGTCGGTCCACCAACAGTCGCTTCGTAGGCTTAGTTTGCCCCAGGCGAAAAATACGAGCCGCCGATCTCGTTTTGGGTGCCAATTTCGGTGGCTGCGATCTCGAAATCCCTTCGGGTTTCACCACCCCGGGGTTAGAGTGCGGCGCCGGGTTCGGATCCTTTATAAAAATTTAACACGCTTGTGCTGATGGGTGTGATCATACCAACACTAATGCACCAGATCCCATCAGAATTCCGTAGTTAAGCGTGTTTGGGCGAGAGTAGTACTAGGATTGGTGACCTCCTGGGAAGTCCTCGTGTTCCACCCCACTCTTTTTCTTCGGATTCTTTTATGTCGTTGGGCTTATCGTTTGCGTCGGTCCACCAAACCTCGCTTCATAGGCTTAGTCAGCCCCAGGTGAGAAATACGAGCCGCCGATCTCATTTTGGCTTCTAATTTCAGTGGTGGCGATCTAGAAATCCCCTCGGGTTGCACCACCCGGGGGTTAGAGTGCGTCGCTGCATTCGGATCCTTTATAAGAATTTAACGCGCTTATGCTGATGGGTGCAATCATACCAACACTAATGTACCGGATCCCGTTGGAACTCCACAGTTAAGCGTGTTTGGGCAAGAGTTGTACTAGGATGGGTAATCTCCTGGGTAGTCCTCGTGTTGCACCCATCTCTTTTTCATCGGATTCTTTTTTGCCGTTGGGCTTATCGTTTGCGTCGGTCCACCAAAGCTCGCTTCGTAGCCTTGTCTGCCCCAGGCGAAAAATGCGAGCCGCCGATCTTGTTCTGGGTGTTAATATTGGTTGCGGCAAACTCGAAATCCCGTCAGATTGCACCACCGCAGGGTTAGAGTGCGTCGATGCATTCGGATCCTTTATCAAAATATAACCCGCTTATGCTGATGGGTGCGATCATAACAACACTAACGCATCGGATCCCACTAGAACTCCACAGTTAAGCGTCTTTTGGCGGGAGTAGAACTATGATGGGAGACCTCATGGGAAGTCCTCGTGTTCCACCCCACTCTTTTTGTTCAGATTCTTTTATGTTCTTGGACGTATCGTTTGCGTCGGTCTACCAATGCTTGCTTCATAGGCGTTATCAGCCCCAGGCGAAACATACGAGCCGCCGATCTCGTTTTGGCTGCAAATTTCGGTGGTGGCGATCTAGAAATCCCCTCAGGTTGCACCGCCCGGGGGTTAGAGTGCAGCGCCGCATTCGGATCCTTTATAAGAATTTAACGCGCTTGTGCTTATTGGTGTGATCATACCAATACTAATGCACCGGATCCCATCAGAATTCCGTAGTTAAGCATGTTTGGGCGAGAGTAGTACTAGGATTGGCGACCTCCTTGGAAGTCCTCGTGTTGCACCCCTCTCTTTTTCTTTGGATTCATTTTTGGCGTTGGGCTTATCGTTTGCGTCGGTCCACCAACGCTCGCTTCGTTGGCTTAGTCCACCCCAGGCAAAAAATACGAGCCGCCGATCTCGTTTTGAGTGCTAATTTCAGTGGCGGCAATCTCGAAATCCCCTCGGGTTAGAGTGCATTGCTGCATTCAGATCCTTCCTAAGAATTTAGCGCGCTTATGTTGATGGGTGCGATCATACCAATACTAATGCACCAGATCCCATCAGAATTCCGCAGTGAAGCGTGTTTTGGCGAGAGTAGTACTAGGATTGGCGACCTCCTGGGAAGTCCTCGTGTTGCACCCCTCGCTTTTTCTTTGGATTCTTTTTTGCTATTGGGCTTATCGTTTGCGACGGTACACCAACGCTCGCTTCGTAGGCTTTGTCTGCTCCAGGAGAAAAATAAGAGCCGCCGATCTCGTTTTTTGTGCTAATTTCAGTGGCGGCGATCTCCAAATCCCCTCGGGTTGCACCACCCCGAGGTTGGAGTGCGTGTCTGCATTCGGATCCTTTACATGAATTTAACGCGCTTATGCTGATCGGTGCGATCATACCAACACTAATGCACCAGATCCTACTAGAACTCCGCATTTAAGCGTTTTTGGGCGAGAGTAGTACTAGGATGGTGACCTCCATGGAAGTCCTCATGTTGCACCCCTCTCTTTTTCATCGGATTCTTTTTCGCTATTGGGCTTATCGTTTGCGACGGTCCACTAACGCTCGCTTCGTAGGCTTTGTCTGCTCCAGGCGAAAAATTAGAGTCGTCGATCTCGTTTTGGGTGCTAATTTCAGTGGCGGCAATCTCGAAATCCCCTCAAGTTGCACGACCCCGGGGGTAGAGTGCATCGATGCATTCAGATCCTTTATAGGAATTTAACTCGCTTATGCTGATTGGCGCGATCATAACAACACTAATGCACCGGATCCCATTAGAACTCCGCAGTTAAGCGTGTTTGGGCGAGAGTAGTGCTAGGATGGGTGACCTCCTGGGATGTCCTCGGGTTGCACCGCTCTCTTTTTCATCGAATTCTTTTTTGCCATTGGACTTATCATTTGCGTCGTTCCACTAACGCTCGCTTCGTAGGCTTAGTCTGCCCCTGGCGAAAAATACGAGCCGCCGATCTCCTTTTGGGTGATAATATTGGTGGCAACGATCTCAAAATCCCCTCGGGTTAGAGTGCATCACTGTATTCGGATCCTTCATAAGAATTTAACGCGCTTTTGCTGATAGGTGCGATCATACCAACACTAATGCATCGGATCCCATCAGAACTCCGCAGTTAAGCGTGTTTGGGTGGGATTAATACTAGGATGGGTGACCTCCTGGGGAGTCCTCGTGTTGCACCCCACTCTTTTTCTTTGGATTCTTTTTTGCCCTTGGGTTTAATGTTTGCGTCGGTCCACCAACGCTTGCTTCGTAGGCTTAGTCTTCCCCATGCGAAAAGTACGAGTGCGTATATCTCATTTTGGGCGATAATATCGGTGGCAACGATCTCAAAATCCCCTCGGGTTAGAGTGCATTGCTGCATTCGGATCCTTCATAAGAATTTAACGCGCTTATGCTGATGGGTGCGATCATACCAACACTAATGCACAGGATCCCATCAGAACTCCGCAGTTAAGCGTGTTTGGGCGAGAGTAATACTAGGATGGTTGACCTCCTGGAAATTCCTCGTGTTGCACCCCTCTCTATTTCTTCAGATTCTTTTTTGCTGTTGGGCTTATCGTTTGCACCGGTCCACCAACGCTCGCTTCGTAGACTTAGTCTGGCCCAAACGAAAAATACGAGCTGCCGATCACGTTTTGGGTGCTAATTTCATTGGTGGCTTTCTCGAAATCCCCTCGGGTTGCTCCACCCCGGGGTTAGAGTGAGTTGCTGCATTCAGATCTTTTATATGTAGTTAACTCGCTTATGCTGATAGGTGCGATCATTCCAACACTAATGCACCAGATCCGTTCAGAACTCTATAGTTAAGCGTGTTTGGGCGGGATTAGTACTAGGATGGGTGACCTACTGGGAACTCCTCGTGTTGCACCCCTCTCTTTTTCTTCGGATTCTTTTTTGCCGTTGGGCTTATCGTTTTTGTTGGTCCACCAACGCTCGCTTCGTAGGCTTTGTCTGCCCCAGGAGAAAAATACGAGCCCCCGATCTCGTTTTGGGTGCTAATATCGGTGGCAGCGATCTCGAAATCCCTTCGAGTTAGAGTGCATCGCTGCATTCGGATCCTTCATAAGAATTTAACGCGCTTATGCTGATGGGTGCGATCATACCAACACTAATGCACCGGATCCGTTCAGAACTCTACAGTTAAGAGTGTTTGGGCGGGATTACAACTAGGATGGGTGACCTACTGCGAGGTCCTCGTGTTCACCCCTCTCCTTTTCTTCGGATTCTTTTTTGCCGCTGGGCTTATCATTTGCGTTGGTCCACCAACGCTCGCTTCGTTGGCTTAGTCTTCCCCAGGCGAAAAATACGAGCCTCCGATCTCGTTTTGAGTGATAATACCAGTGGCAGCGATCTCGAAATCCCCTCGGATTAGAGTGCATCGCTACATTTGGATCCTTCATAAGAATTTAACGCGCTTATGCTGATGGGTCCGATCATACCAACACTAATGCACCGAATCCCATCAAAACTCCGCAATTAAGCGTGTTTGGGTGGGATTAGTACTAGGATGGGTGACCTCCTAGGGAGTCCTCATGTTGCACCCCACTCTTTTTCTTCAGATTCTTTTTTGCCCTTGGGTTTATCGTTTGCGTCGGTCCACCAACACTCGCTTCGTAGGCTTAGTCTTCCCCAGGAGAAAAATGCGAGTGCATATATCTCGTTTTAGGTGATAATATCTGTGGCAGCGACCTCGAAATCCCATCTGGTTAGAGTGCATCGCTGCATTCAGATCCTTCATAAGAATTTAACGCGCTTATGCTAATGGGTGCGATTATACCAACATTAATGCACCGGATCCCATCAGAACTCCTCAGTTAAGCGTGTTTTGGCGAGAGTAGTACTAGGATGGTTGACCTACTGGGAATTCCTCGTGTTGCACCCCTCTCTATTTCTTAGGATTCTTTTTTGCTGTTGGTTTTATCTTTTCCATCGGTCCACCAACGCTCGCTTCGTAGGCCTAGTCTGCCCCAGGCGAAAAATACGAGCCGCCGATCTCGTTTTGGGTGCTAATTTCAATGGTGGTGATCTCGAAATCCCCTCAGTTTGCTCCACCCCGGGGTTAGAGTGCGTCGCCGCATTCAGATCCTTAATATGTAGTTAACGCGCTTATGCTGATAGGTGCGATCATTCCAACACTAATGCACTGGATCCATTCAGAAGTCTGCAGTTAAGCATGTTTGGGCAGGATTAGTACTAGGATGGGTGACCTACTGGGAAGTCCTCGTGTTGCACCCCTCTCTTTTTCTTCAGATTCTTTTTTGCCGTTGGGCTTATCGTTTGCGTCGATCCACCAACGCTCGCTTCGTAGGCTTTGTCTGCCCCAGGAGAAAAATACGAGCCGCCGATCTCGTTTTGGGTGCTAATATCGGTGGCAGCGATCTCGAAATCCCTTCGGGTTAGAGTGCATCGCTGCATTCGGATCCTTCATAAGAATTTAAGGCGCTTATGCTGATGGGTGCGATCATACCAACACTAATGCACCGGATCCGTTCAGAACTCTGCAGTTAAGCGTGTTTGGGCGGGATTACAACTAGGATGGGTGACCTACTGGGAAGTCCTCGTCTTCACCCCTCTCCTTTTCTTCGGATTCTTTTTTGCCGCTGGGCTTATCATTTGCGTCGGTCCACCAGCGCTCGCTTCGTAGGCTTAGTCTTCCCCAGGTGAAAAATACGAGCCACCGATCTCGTTTTCGGTGATAATACCGGTGGCAGCAATCTCGAAATCCCCTCGGGTTAGGGTGCATTGCTGCATTCGGATCCTTCATAAGAATTTAACGCGCTTATGCTGATGGGTGCGATCATACCAACACTAATGCACCGGATCCCATCAGAACTCCGCAATTAAGCGTGTTCAGGTGGGATTAGTACTAGGATGGGTGACCTCCTGGGGAGTCCTCGTGTTGCACCCCACTCTTTTTCTTCAGATTCTTTTTTGCCCTTGGGTTTATCGTTTGCGTCGGTCCACCAACGCTCGCTTTGTAGGCTTAGTCTTCCCCAGGAGAAAAATGTGAGTGCATATATCTCGTTTTAGGTGATAATATCGGTGGTAGCGACCTCGAAATCCCATCTGGTTAGAGTGCATCGCTGCATTCAGATCCTTCATAAGAATTTAACGCGTTTATGCTAATGGGTGCGATCATACCAACACTAATGCACCGAATCCCATCAGAACTCTGCTGTTAAGCGTGTTTGGGCGAGAGTAGTACTAGGATGGTTGACCTACTGGGAATTCCTCATGTTGCACCCTTCTCTATTTCTTAGGATTCTTTTTTGCTGTTGGTTTTATCGTTTCCATCGGTCCACCAACGCTCACTTCGTAGGCTTAGTCTGCCCTAGGCGAAAAATACGAGCCACCGATCTCATTTTGGGTGCTAATTTCATTGGTGGCGATCTCGAAATCCCCTCGGGTTGCTCCACCCCGGGGTTAGAGTGCGTCGCCGCATTCAGATCCCTAATATGTAGTTAACGCACTTATGCTGATAGGTGCGATCATTCCAACACTAATGCACTGGATCCATTCAGAAGTCTGCAGTTAAGCATGTTTGGGCAGGATTAGTACTAGGATGGGTGACCTACTGGGAAGTCCTCGTGTTGCACCCCTCTCTTTTTCTTCAGATTCTTTTTTGCCGTTGGGCTTATCGTTTGCGTCGATCCACCAACGCTCGCTTCGTAGGCTTTGTCTGCCCCAGGAGAAAAATACGAGCCGCCGATCTCGTTTTGGGTGCTAATATCGGTGGCAGCGATCTCGAAATCCCTTCGGGTTAGAGTGCATCGCTGCACTCGGATCCTTCATAAGAATTTAAGGCGCTTATGCTGATGGGTGCGATCATACCAACACTAATGCACCGGATCCGTTCAGAACTCTGCAGTTAAGCGTGTTTGGGCGGGATTACAACTAGGATGGGTGACCTACTGGGAAGTCCTCGTGTTCACCCCTCTCCTTTTCTTCGGATTCTTTTTTGCCGCTGGGCTTATCATTTGCGTCGGTCCACCAACGCTCGCTTCGTAGGCTTAGTCTTCCCCAGGTGAAAAATACGAGCCTCCGATCTCGTTTTCGGTGATAATACCGGTGGCAGCAATCTCGAAATCCCCTCGGGTTAGGGTGCATTGCTGCATTCGGATCCTTCATAAGAATTTAACGCGCTTATGCTGATGGGTGCGATCATACCAACACTAATGCACCGGATCCCATCAGAACTCCGCAATTAAGCGTGTTCAGGTGGGATTAGTACTAGGATGGGTGACCTCCTGGGGAGTCCTCGTGTTGCACCCCACTCTTTTTCTTCAGATTCTTTTTTGCCCTTGGGTTTATCGTTTGCGTCGGTCCACCAACGCTCGCTTTGTAGGCTTAGTCTTCCCCAGGAGAAAAATGCAAGTGCATATATCTCGTTTAGGTGATAATATCGGTGGTAGCGACCTCGAAATCCCATCTGGTTAGAGTGCATCGCTGCATTCAGATCCTTCATAAGAATTTAACGCGTTTACGCTAATGGGTGCGATCATACCAACACTAATGCACCGAATCCCATCAGAACTCTGCTGTTAAGCGTGTTTGGGCGAGAGTAGTACTAGGATGGTTGACCTACTGGGAATTCCTCATGTTGCACCCTTCTCTATTTCTTAGGATTCTTTTTTGCTGTTGGTTTTATCGTTTCCATCGGTCCACCAACGCTCACTTCGTAGGCTTAGTCTGCCCTAGGCGAAAAATACGAGCCACCGATCTCATTTTGGGTGCTAATTTCATTGGTGGCGATCTCGAAATCCCCTCGGGTTGCTCCACCCCGGGGTTAGAGTGCGTCGCCGCATTCAGATCCCTAATATGTAGTTAACGCACTTATGCTGATAGGTGCGATCATTCCAACACTAATGCACCAGATCCGTTCAGAACTCTGCAGTTCAGCGTGTTTGGGCGGGATTAGTACTAGGATGGGTGACCTACTGGGAAGTCCTTGTGTTGCACCCCTCTCTTTTTCTTCAGACTCTTTTTTGCCGTTTGGCTTATCGTTTGCGTCGTTCCACCAACGCTCGCTTCGTAGGCTTTGTCTGCCCCAGGTGAAAAATACGAGCAGCCGATCTCGTTTTGGGTGTTAATATCGGTGGCGGCAATCTCGAAATCCCCTCGGGTTCCGCCACCCCGTGGTTAGACTGCGGCGATGCATTCAGATCCTTTATCAAAATTTAACGCGCTTATGCTAATGGGTGCGATCACACCAACACTAATGCACTGGATCCCATTAGAACTCGGTAGTTAAGCGTGTTTCGGCGAGAGTAGTACTAAGATGGGTGACCTCCTGGGAAGTCCTCGGGTTACACCCCTCACTTTTTCTTCGGATTCTTTTTTGCCGTTGGGCTTATCGTTTGCATCGGTCCAACAACGCTCGCTTCGTAGGCTTAGTTTGCCCTAGGCGAAAAATACGAGCCACCGATCTCGTTCTGGGTGCTAATATCGGTTGCGGCAATCTCGAAATCCCCTCAGGTTGCACCACCACGGGGTTAGAGTGCGTCGTCGCATTCGGATCCTTTACAAGAGTTTAACGCGCTTATGCTGATGGGTGCGATCATGCCAACACTAATGCACTGGATCCCATCAGAATTTCGTAGTTAACTGTGTTTGGGCGAGAGTAGTACTAGGATGGGTGACCTCCTGGGATGTCCTCGTGTTGCACCCCACTTTTTTCTTCGGATTCTTTTTTGTGTTAGATATATCGTTTGCGTCGGTCCACCAACGCTCGCTTCGTTGGCTTAGTCCGCCCCAGGCGAAAAATACGAGCCGTCGATCTCGTTTTGAGTGCTAATTTCGGTGGCTGCAATCTCTAAATCCCTTTTGGTTAGTGTGCATCACTGCATTCGGATCCTTCATAAGAATTTAATGCGCTTATGCTGATGGGCGAGATCATACCAACACTAATGCACCGGATCCCATCAGAATTCTGTAGTTAAGCGTGTTTGGGCGAGAGTTGTACTAGAATGGGTGACCTCCTAGGAAGTCCTCGTGTTGCACCCCTCTCTTTTTCTTCGCTTTCTTTTTTTGCCGTTGGTCTTATCGTTTGTGTCGATCCACCAACAGTCGCTTCGTAGGCTTAGTCTGCCCCAGGCGAAAAATACGAGCCGCCGATCTCGTTTTGGGTACCAATTTCGGTGGCTGCGATCTCGAAATCCCCTCGGGTTGCACCACCCCGGGGTTAGAGTGCGGCGCCACATTCGGATCCTTTATAAGAGTTTAACGCGCTTGTGTTGATGGGTGTGATCATACCAACACTAATGCACCGGATCCCATCAGAATTTCGTAGTTAAGCGTGTTTGGGTGAGTGTTGTCCTAGGATTGGTGACCTCCTGGGAAGTCCTCGTGTTGCACCCCTCTCTTTTTCTTCGGATTCTTTTTTGCCGTTGGGCTTGTCGTTTGCATCGGTCCACCAACGCTCGCTTCGTAGGCTTAGTCTGCCCTAGGCGAAAAATACGAGCCACTAATCTCGTTCTGGGTGCTAATATCGGTGGCGGCAATCTCGAAATCCCCTCAGGTTGCACCACGCCGGGGTTAAAGTGCGTTGATGCATTCGTTTCCTTTATAAGAATTTGACGCGCTTATGCTGATGGGTGTGATCACACCAACACTAAAGCACCGGATCCGATTAGAACTCCGCAGTTAAGCGTGTTTGGGCGAGAGTAGTACTAGGATGGGTGACCTCCTGGGAAGTCCTCGTGTTGCACCCCTCTCTTTTTCTTCGAATTCTTTTTTGCCGTTGGGCTTATTGTTTACGTTGGTCCACCAACGGTCGCTTCGTAGGCTTAGTCTACCCCAGGCGAAAAATACGTGCCGCCGATTTCTTTTTAGGTGCTAATTTCGGTGGCTGCGATCTCGAAATCCCCTCGGGTTGCACCACACCGGGGTTAGATTGCGTCGTCGCATTCGGATCCTTTATAAGACTTTAACGCACTTATGCTAATGGGTGCGATCATACCAACACTAATGCGCCGGATCCCATCAGAATTTCGTAGTTAAGTGTGTTTGGGCAAGAGTAATACTAGGATGGGTGGCCTCCTGGGATGTCCTCGTGCTGCAACGCTCTCTTTTTCTTCAGATTCTTTTTTGCCATTAGGCTTATCATTTGCGTCGGTCCACCAACGCTCGCTTCATAGGCTTAGTCTACCCCAGGCAAAAAATACAAGCCGCCAATCTCGTTTTGGGTGCTAATTTCGGTGGCGTCGATCTCGAAATCCCCTCGGGTTGTACCACCCTGGGTTAGAGTGCGTCGCTGCATTCGGATCGTTTATAAGAATTTAATGCGCTTATGTTGATGGGCGCGATCAAAACAACACTAATGCACTGGATCCCATTAGAACTCCGCAGTTAAGCGTGTTTGGGCGAGAGTAGTACTAGGATGGGTGACCTCCTGGGAAGTCCTCGTGTTACACCGTTCTCTTTTTCATCGGATTCTTTTTTGCCGTTGGGCTTATCATTTGCGTCGGTCCACCAAAGCTCGCTTCATAGGCTTAGTCTGCCCCTGGCGAAAAATACGAGTCGCCGATCTCGTTTTGGGTGCTAATTTCGGTGGCAGCGATCTCCAAATCTCCTCGGGTTGCACCACCCCGGGGTTAGAGTGCGTCGCTGCATTCAAATCCTTTATTAGTATTTATTGCGCTTATGCTGATCGGTGCGATCATACCAACACTAATGCACCAGATCGAATCAGAACTCCGCAGTTAAGCGTGTTTGGGCGAGAGTAGTAGTAGGATGGGTGACCTCGGGGGAAATCCTCGTGTTGCACCCCTCTCTTTTTCTTTGGATTCATTTTTGCGGGTTAAAGTGCGTCGCTGCATTCGGATCCTTCATAAGAATTTAACGCGCTTATGTCGATAGGTGCGATCATACCAACACTAATGCACCGGATCCCATCAGAACTCCGCAGTTAAGCGTGTTTGGGTGAGAGTAGTACTAGGATGGGTGACCTCCTGGGAAGTCCTCGTGTTACACCGCTCTCTTTTTCATCGGATTCTTTTTTGCCGTTGGGCTTATCATTTGCGCGGTCCACCAACGCTCGCTTCGTAGGCTTAGTCTGCCCCTGGCGAAAAATACTCGCCGCCGATCTCGTTTTGGGTGCTAATTTCGGTGGCGGCGATCTCCAAATCCCCTCGGGTTGCACCACCCCGAGGTTAGAGTGCGTCGCTGCATTCAGATCCTTTATAAGTATATAATGCGCTTATGTTGATCGGTGCGATCATACCAACACTAATGCACCAGATCGAATCAGAACTCCGCAGTTAAGCGTGTTTGGGCGAGAGTAGTAGTAGGATGGGTGACCTCGTGGGAAATCCTCGTGTTGCACCCCTCTCTTTTTCTTTGGATTCATTTTTGCCGTTGGGCTTATCGTTTGCGTCGGTCCACCAACGCTCGCTTCGTAGGCTTAGTCTTCCTCAGGCGAAAAATACCAACCGCCGATCTCCTTTTTGGTGCTAATTTCGGTGGCGACGATCTCAAAATCCCCTCGGGTTAAAGTGCGTCGCTGCATTCGGATCCTTCATAAGAATTTAACGTGCTTATGCTGATAGGTGCGATCATACCAACACTAATGCACCGGATCCCATCAGAACTCCGCAGTTAAGTGTGTTTGGGTGAGAGTAGTACTAGGATGGGTGACCTCCTGGGAAGTCCTCGTGTTGCACCCCTCTATTTTTCTTCGGATTCTTTTTTTTCGTTAGGGATATCATTTGCTTCGGTCCACCAATGGTCGCTTCGTAGGCCTAGTTTGCCCCAGGCGAAAAATATGAATCGCCGATCTCGTTTTGGGTGCTAATTTTGGTGGCGGCAATCTCGAAATCCGCTCGGGTTGCACCAGCCCGAGGTTAGAGTGCGTCGCTGTATTCGGATCCTTTATAAGAATTTAATGCGCTTATGCTGATAGGTGCGATCATACCAACACTAATGCACCGGATCCCATCGGAACTCCGCAGTTAAGCATGTTTGGGCGAATCATCACGGACTTAGTACGGGGTTACGTCACAGCTAAGGGTAGGACATTGGACTAGGGATAAGAGTAAAAATGCCGACAAATATCTTCAAAGGCTGCAGCCTCCGCATTAATTCCTTTCAACCAACTTTCTGGCTGCATTAATGTGGAAATGATGCCTGAACTGTGATCAAACTGCCTTAGAACTACTGGTTAATGATCCCAAGAAGTGTTGGATGGGACAGGAAGGAGTCCCCTTAATCTAACATTCACGTGTGTGGTAAGGATGACTTGAAGATTGTAGTATATATCCAGGAAGAATGCACTGAAAGCGTGACGGAAGCTCATATACAATTTACTTCTTGAAGACAACCATATCAAATATAATAACTTCGTTTGTTCCGAGGAAAAATTCGATAATCTTGTTTGTGTCACATCATCTTGAATCGTTAAGTTTAAATCATTTTTCTTTTGGGATAAATCTAGCTCTTCTATCCACGCTCTACAAATTTATTGTTTGGGCCGTTATCGTTTGAGCCCAATTCGGTTTTGGGATCAATACAATTTTAGTCCTTACAATAATTATAGAACAAAAATATAAGAACATAAAAAATATCTCTATTTATCAACTTAGAAATTATCGGAGAAGAAAAATTATATCTATTTTTTTATAAAAATCTGAAAAAATTTCTGCACATGTAGTATCAAGTATGTTGTTGTTGTTGTTTTTTTTTTTTTTTTAATTATTTTTAATTAAGATTTTGTAATAAAGGAATAAAAGGATTAGATGAAGAATTTGGATTGTAACCAAATTAAAATAAAATTTGGATTATAATCAAATTTATATTTTTATCAACTTAGAAATTATCGGAGAAGAAAAATTATATCTATATTTTATTAAAATTAAAAAAAAAAATTCTATATTTTGGTAAGATCACTTGGCATAATCATAACTTTTAAGCTCAACATTATATATATATATATATATATATATATATAATAGCACCCTAAGTAACAATTTTCAAAAGGTAGAAAGGCCATGCCCCCCTACCCCCCTTATCTATTATTAGTGGAAATAATAGATAGGAGACAAATTGGCAGAAAAAGCAAGTTTGAATAACCTGCCAAGCCTAAAGAGAATATACCGTCCTGCATTACCCTTTCTGCCTTTCCTTCCATGATACAGATTGAGGTACAGACTTAGACGGACCCAGGTGGGGGCCTAAGGGAGCCCAGGCCCAAAAAGAAAAATTTTAGGAAGTTAAAGTTTTCCCAAAAAAAAAAAAAAGAAACAAAGCTCGGGCCCCCTCCCAAAAATCATGAATTCCTAGCCCAGCCGGCCGGCCCAGGAGGCAAGAGCCCATGACCCATGTAAATCAAAAAAAAGAAAAGAAAAAAGAAAGAGAAAACTCAGCAGTCCAAAATGGCAAAACCTAATCGAGAGAGTGAAAAATGAAGGAAAAAAGAAAGGAAACTTAGGAAAGTGAGGGGCGAGATAGTGAGATAGAGTACTCAGAGTCAGAGAGAGAGACCCAAGCCATGACACTGCCGCTCACGCCCACGCTTGTGAGACCCATCTTGCTACCCAATACCCACACCGACGCCACCATCATCACGCGAGAGTCTCAGCTGTCGCCGTCGCCCACGCGAGACCCATCTTGCCACTGCCACCGATTGCTCGATCTACCCAACCCAGCTTCGTTGTTCCAGCCTTCACAGTTCACAGGTATGTAATCTATCCTTTCCTTCAAAACCTAATAAAATGTTTGTGAATCTCAGAATCTAACAATCTATGCTTGTGGACTTGTGGTGTTTGTGTTTTTACTAATGAGTGATGAATTGATGTTGGTGATTGTGAATTGAATTTGTGTTGCCTGTGGTGTTTTTTTTTTTGGCTTTTTGGCTTTGTGACTCTTTGTCGCTTTGTGTTTGTGACTCTCTCTCTCTCTTTTATTATACAGATAAGAGAGATAGAGAGAGAGAGTAGAGTTTGTAGAGATTACTCAGATTAGAGAATATTTGTTTGACTGTTTGTTTGTTCTTTGTTGACTGGTAGTTGGGCATAATAGGGTCAAGTGACAAAAAAAAAAAAAAAAAAAAAGGGTAAAGTTAAGAAAAGTTTTGTTAGTAGTTCGGTAGTGGGATTGGTAGTTAGGCCATTTTGGGTTTTCAATGTTTTTTTTTTTTGTTTTTTTTTTTTTTTGTGAAATTGAGGGTTCTGATATGGAGTTCAAGTCCTTTTTTTTGAATAGGGAGTTCAGGTCCTTAATCACTGGTTTGGAACAATAATTTGCAAGGTGAAAGTAAATTTTGTATTAATTTCAAGTTAATCTATTGTTAACGGCTTATTTACCCTAAATTAAGTGATTTTTAGACTTACAAGTACAAGTGTTGTTTTCTCAAATTATGCGATTCCTTGGAACTCTCACTTGATGATATATCATATATGGCTTGGAAACTGGTGTCTGATGATGATGCCAATTTCAAATGTCACTTTTAATTAAATAGGATTTTTTCTAGATTGGGAATTTTCCATAATAGGCCTTAAATTTCTAATATTTGGATACATATGGAAATTGAAGTCTTTTTCTTTTAATCTCATATCATGGGATTTGATTTGATTGTAATTTGAGAATGATTAGGAATTCTGTTGATTAAGGGTTATATATATAATGGTTCAACTTTTGAATCTAATGTTTATTATCATGATTATTATAGTTGCAATTGTTCCTATTGTCATGACTTTTGTTGGATTGGTTGTTTGCTTTGCAAAACAAATCTTTCCCTTCTTTTTTTGTTTTCCTAGATTCTTGCAATTTTTGTTTTTGATTTCTTGTCCCCTTGTTCACTCCCTGTGTACTAGGATGTTTCCTTTTTGATATCAATATATCTTATTACTTATCAAAAAAGAAAACATCTTTGTATTAGAACTTATAAATCACATTCCCTCTATCTAATGTTTGTTTCTTAAAAAAAAAAAAAAAAAAAAAAATTGTGGGTTATAGGTTTAAAAAAAAAAAAAATAAAACCCAACATGGGATGTGGTTAGTTCAAAATTTAGGGGGTAAAATCCAAATTCTAAAATTTTAGTATGTAAAATCTAAACACTTCCAAACTTTAGGGATGTAGTTTGCAATTCATCCAAAAATTTTAGATGAATAAATGAATTGAAAAAAAAAGAAAAGAAATGAGAGTGCAAAAATTAGTTGTGGGGTACTCATCAAAAAAATAGTATAACGGATTTTCTCTTTGGTTTTTTGGTTGTTATCTTCGTGTGCTCTCTTTTTTTGAGAAACATCTCCGTGTGCTATATGGGGACTTTAGTTGCAACAACAGTACCATCTTTGGCAGGAAACTCAATTTTGTGATTATTTATATATTTTTTTATATGAAATCATAATTCAATTGTTACCAAAAAAGAAGAAGAAAGGAATTTAAAGCTTGAATCTCCTTATAGAGGAGATCAAGCAATGCCGCTGTACAATGAATATGTTCATAATGCTATGTTTTTATCCTACTTTGCTTTATATGCTTTACCCCTTTTTGATAAGTAGTACACCCATTTCAATTCCTTTGATTATTGGTTAAATCACATGATTGATGATTGATGTTTGATTACATGGATATAACTTGATGATGCTTGCTTAAATTTATGCTTGAAATCTCACATCTACCTACTCTTGCATGGCTTCATTGTTGCATGGCCAATCTACATTCTGTCCTTACCCATTTTGATGTCTACCTCATGTATTTTGTCCTTGAAGCATGTAATTGAATAATATGACTATATGAACATGGTGATGTATATTTCATTAAATCTATGCTTGTACTATTTGGAGAACATAATGCTGTTGGGATTATATTACTACTGTTCATGCGGTTATATATATATACTTGTCCTTAAATAAAAAGTTTTCACATGCTTGCTAGCTAACATTGTAAATTTATAACCCTAAGCATTGTTTGCAATAATTTCAATAAAATTTTCAAAAAAAAGTGATTTCAATTTTTTTTTTCCAAAATGGTTTCCACCAGAAGAAAAAAGTGTTTCCATTGTTTTCAAAAGAGCTTTCCAAAAAATAGATCCATAAAGTCTCATTTTCAAAACCCCTATAGATTTTCTAGTAAAAATCACTAAGGGAAATTTTCCATCCAAACCTCATGAAATTTTTATTAAAATCCCTTTAGGAAATTTTTCCACAAAAAGTTCATGAGTTTTATTTATTTTTTTTTTTTAATCCCTCAAAAAAAAATCATGATATTTTTATTAAAACCCTCATTTTCCAAAAACAAATTTTTCTTTTTCAAAAAAAATCTTCATTAAGCTGATGGACCCTTGGTTTTAAAAACCGAACCGATCAATGAACCGGACCTTGGGCAGTTTTACCAGACGAACTGGTACCTGGTTTTTGGTCCGGTTTTTAAAACCATGGATGGACCACACAATCAAGTCAGGAAAATTCCTCTTCCCCCCCCCCCCCCAAAAAAACTGTTTACTTTATTGTCTATTTTGCCCGAGAATTTACATGGGATTCAATTTAAATTGATCTCTTTTTATAAAAAAAAATTTGAGGTAAATCACACTTGACTTCATATGTCCTTAATTCCTTTAAAATGTACTATAAAGTTATATTATATCCATGCACTTCACATGTCATTTCCTAAAATAAGTTATAGATATTCACATGCTCTTAAAAACTAGTATAATTTCAAAAACCAAATTCTAAATTCTTTGGTTCTCTTAAATAGTGAAATTTAGGATTAATTTCAAAGTAGCATATCTACTACAAAAAAGGCGGCCTATAGCCGCGTTTTTTTTTTTTTAGCTGCATTTATAAAAAAACGTGGCTATATAGCCACCTTATAGTCGTGTTTCATATAAATGCGGCTAAAGCTTTAGAACTTGAGCCGCGTTGCTAGTAATGCAGCTATATCCTATATATGTAGCCGCATTTAAACGCTTTCCAACGGCATTCATTGTGAAGGCTTATGGCTGCGTTTTCTATAGGCCCAGTCGATATATATAAATATTTTTAAATGATTTCCTGTAGTCACGTTTATTAAATGCAGCTTGAGCCCATGTCTAGAGTTGCGTTTTGGTAAACGCGGCTTCAGGTCCCAGTATAAATGGAAAAAAAAAAAAAAAAGTCCCCTTAAGGTAAGAAGTTTATAAAGGTAAGGGCTTATATGTGAAGTTATATTATTATTTGGGCCTTTCTAGAAATATAAGCTTATAAGGGGGTGAAAAGTATAAATGCCAAAAAATGAAAAAGGGTGTGTGATATTTTCTTTCCCTAGCATTACACGTATCCCCCCACCCCAAAGTCAATTTGCCTTATCTTCTTTGCTAAACCAGAAACATCTTTATTCATCTTTCATTTGCTTCTTTCTTTTCTTCTTTCTTCTTCCCTTCTTACACGACAGCACCATCTCACCATCAGCCCTCACTCTTTCACCAAAAAATCATAGATATCTCTCTATAATAAGAAATCAAACTCTTATTAAAGTCTAGCTTCAGTTGTGGGTAAGTATATATGTTTATTTTCTGTTATGGGTATTTTAATGGCGTAATGATTTGCTTGAGTTTCAGTTCTTTATCCTCTGTTCTGATTTTAGAAGCTGAACTTGTGATTCTGTTTTAGTAATTTGAAAGTTGATGATATTGTGGTCTATTGGATGCTTATTAAGGTATTTTATTATGTGTAGTATAGGTATAAAAATAACCAAATGAAATGAAGGCCAATTGCTAATTGTTGATGATTTTAGCAAGAACATGTGCTAAAGCTGTCACTGTGACAGATTTGGTATTTGCAAAAAGAAAAATATGTATTAAATCATATTCTGTGAATTAGGATGTTAGAAGTAGTTTTTATGAATTTTAAGACACACATGGTTGTTATGGAAGTGGTCTCACAGCTTTTGGATGAGTATAAAAATAATGGTTTAATTTCTTAGTTGCATGAATTTCTGTCAGGACAGATTTGAACACATTGTCTTGTATGATTTTTAATAAATCATGGTTTTATTCTTTGGCTCCGAAATTTTTATGGTATATACTGAACATATGGGGAGTAGTTCTGCAAATTTTCATGACATTTGGATGTGTGTGGGCAGCCCATTTGTATTTTACAAATGGGGCTTTTGCTGCTGAAATGAGCAGTAAACAGTGTAGGATAACTCTGACTTTGTGGATTTAATTTTGAAGCTAGGGTGAATGTTTTGAGTTATAATTTAATATGACTATCCTTTGGTATGTTTGGATCATATATAAATTTTATGCCTTGGTTTCTCTATGGTTTGGGTACATAATGTGTTTGATGATTGTATCATGTGCTTTGGGGAATCTTGTGTGATGGGAAGTAAGGATTTTCTTGAGTTTGAGAGTTAGGTTGTAATTGAGGTATAAGTTTATATATTAGGAAAAGTTGGTCAGTAATAAGTTTTGATTTTTCATTTAGGTGACAAGAACAAGAACACGGACACTTGAGCTCCTTTTGTACAACTCTCTCGCGTCTACTGTTTCTAGGTAAGGGATTTGTGACATGTGCTTTTGATAAGTAGAAAGATTATTTAGAAAAGTATTATGCATTAAAGCTTTTAACTAGAGATATTACATATAAGTATGATTTAAGTAAAATATGTGTTTGTGAGTTGTTCAGTTTTATGTACATAATAATTTTAGCATATCGATGCTATTGTTCATATCACGAACACAATATTTAAGAATGAAGTGGATATGCTACTGTTGTGAAACATTTATGTAAAAGCAAAAGTTATCAGAAAAATATAGTTTTCAGTTATTCCATTGTTATGATCTGAACTAAGCTAGTAGGGGTTATAATACCGGTATTTCCATGGAGATTCTGTTTGGCCATTATAAGTGGGATTGGTTTTGTTGTACCCGCCCTTGTTGGTAACAGCCAACTTGTGGAGGATATCAACTTACCCCCATGGTTGAAAATATGTATTATGATATGATTTCGGAATTACCTAGCATTGTGGGGAATGCTGGATGCCTGTCACTCTGTGCTGGAAGCCTCCCAAAATTGTGACAGACTTACAATTGAATTAACTAATATGTATTATAAATGAGCTAGTAAGCTATTTGGAAATTTTAAGAAAAGTACGATGATAAGAAAGGTATGTTGAATGTGTTATAAGTCTGATGAGAAGTTTATGATAAAGTATTTTACAGTCTTTTCAAAGATAAGAAAACTAAATTATATTTAAGTTCCTTATTATGTCCTTTTATTATTATATGAAAGGAAAATGAACTATTTTTATCTGAAAGTCCATAAGTTATTTTCAGAACAATATAAATAGTAGGAAGGTTATTTTATCCAAGCTAGCTTATCCATAAAGTATTTGATTTACATGTATTCTTATTAAAGGCCCATGGAACTTAAAACCTTACTGGGTTTCGCAGCTCACCCTATTATATTTTAGTGCACAGATTCTTCTTGAAAGCAGGGAGAGTGTTAGAGGTGGCAAGGATTTCTTGATTCTCGTTTGTTAGAATGTATAGTTAGTTTTTTGTTGTATAGTAGTTTAGCTCTTTTGTTGTATAGGAGGAATCAAGATATACTTGATTCTTGAGCACAAATATAATTCAGTATCTTAGTTTGTTTTGAACCCTAGTTGTATGTCTTTGGGGTTAGGTTTGTAATAAGAGTTTTGCTAAACGTTTAGCTATGTAATATTTACAATACCTTAAGTTTCTACCAAGTGGTAATCTTTCCCAGTTCACACGAAATGAAGTTCAAGGTTTTTATCATTTTTTGTATATTGTGGTTTTTATGCAAGAAAATAAGTAGGAATTCAAGAAACAATTTTTTGATAAGCACCTTCAATTTAGGTTGGTTCATGATAGTATTGAGGTAAACTTGATATTAAAATACCAGTCATGCTTTAAATCCTGAAGTACAAGTTTAGGTTATGACACTTTGCCTCCAAAGTTTCGTTTGCCATAACTGGAGTTCTATGATGGCACGAAGGATCCTGTTGACCATATAGGGGGCTTCAAGACTATCTTGAACCTCCAATAGACCCTGGACGAACTTATCTGTAGATCTTTCCTTGCCACCCTCAGAGGGGCTGCTAGGGTGTGGTTTAGTAAGTTGCTAGTATCTTCCATAGCAATTTTTACAGCTCAGCAACTCATTTATTCGCCATTTCATTGGAGGACAGTGTCAAAAGAGGCCAATCTCTTACTTGTTAACAATAAGGCAGCAAGAAGGGGAAAGCTTAAAGGATTATGTAAAACATTTCAATAAGGCCATGTTGAAGATTAACAAAGCTGACGACCATGTGATAATGACAACCTTCCAAGCTGGGCTTAATAACCTCGATCTCATCTTTTCGTTGGGAAAGATGCTGCCAACCTCTATGACGAATCTCCTGTTCAAAGCCCAGAAGTATATGAACAGAGAGGATGCCTTTACTGCGCAAGGGCTAACAAGAAAAAGGAAGAAGGAAGAACTTGGTGACTCTTATGGTAAAAAGAAGGATCGTAAGGATTCATATTCAGTGACCAAAACTAGCAAGAGCAGTTCTAACACTTCGAAGAAGAAAATGAACTTCACCCCATTAGTGATGCCTACAGACAAAATCCTGATGCAGATTAAGGATGAACTAGGGCTAAAATGGCATAAGTGGTTAAGCACGTCCTTTAGGAAGCGTGACCCGAAGAAGTACTACCGTTTTCATAAGGATCACGGCCATTACACAGGTGAATGACGCGATCTGAAAGAACAAATAGAAGAACTGATTCAACGGGGAAAACTCCAAAAGTTCATCAAGAGGGACCACCACCCCTGAGCAAAGGCTGATGACAAACCCCATGACGATGTCAAGGATGACAGACGAGATCATCCAAAGCAAGCCATGGGAGAAATCCAAATGATAACATGGGGACCTGTGTCAGGAGGCTCGTACAAGTCTTTGAAGAAGAATTATTATAGGCAACTCAACAGTGTTCACATCAAACATCCATCTCCAAAGTATCGACGATTAGAGAATGACGATATCACATTTTTCGAATGAGATGCAAGTGGGATTAAGCAACCCCACGATGATCCACTCGTCATTATGCTGGAGATTGAAGGTTTCAAAATAAGAAGAGTATTGGTTGGTAATGGAAGTTCCACAAACATAATGTACATGATGGCCTACCAACAGTTGAGGTTGGATCTAAAGAAGTTTAGACCTTTCAATTCCCTACTAGTCAGTTTCAGTGAAGATAGAATTTATCTAAGAGGAATTGTCTCATTGTCCGTCACAGCTGGAACACATCCAGCCCATGTAACAAATTAGGTTGATTTCCTGATCGTCAATTGTCCATCGTTCTATAATGTCATCCTGGAATGACTTACATTGAATTAGCTTAAGGCTGTAAACTTATTGCCTGAAAGTGAAGTTTCCAACCCCATATGGGATAGGGCAAATATGCGGGGATCAGCTTTTGGCCAAAGAGTGTTACCAAGCTATATTAGCTTCAAGAGAAAACCATGCTTGGGTGGTGGAAGAAGAACCAAGGAAACCTACTTAAGAGCTGGAAGATGTGAGCCTAGTAAAAGGAGACGCTACCAAAGTAACAAAGGTGGGAGCAGGACTTGACTCAGACCTGAAGGGCAAGATCGTGAAGTTCCTGAAGCAGAATCTGGATATTTTTGCCTGGACTCACGAAGACATGCCACGCATAGACAACAAAGTGATAGAACACAAGTTGAATGTCGATCCTACTAGAAAGCCCGTCCAGCACAAGCAACGAGTTTTTTCTCCTGAAAGGAAAAAAGCTATTGTGGAAGAGGTGGAGAAGCTTTTGACAGCTGGGTTCATTAGGGAAGTATACTAGCCTAAATGGCTAGCCAATATCGTCATGGTGAAGAAGTCCAATGGGAAATGGCACATGTGTGTTGACTTTACAGACCTCAATCATGCTTGCCCGAAGGATAGCTTTCTACTTCCTAGGATTGACCAGCTAGTGGATTCAACAGCAGGCCATGAGCTATTGACCTTTATGGATGCACTTTCAGGCTACAACCAAATCCGCATGAATGAGAAGGACTAGGAGAAAACAACCTTTATTACTAGCCAGGGGTTATACTGCTACAAGGTTATGCCATTTGGCCTGAAGAATGCAGGGACGACTTATCAGTGGTTGTTGAATTAGATGTTTAGCAAGCAGATTGGACTGAATGGAAGTCTATGTGGACGACATGCTTGTGAAGAGCAGGAAAGCATAATTACACTTGGATGACCTCAAAGAGACTTTTAATAAATTGAGGGAGTATCAGATGAGGTTAAACCTAGCAAAATGTGTATTCGGGGTCTCATCAAGCAAGTTCTTGGGATTTATGGTTTCACAACGAGGCATAGAGGCTAATCTGGAGAAAGTCAAAGCTATACTGGACATGACTTCCCCAAGAAATGTGAAGGAAGTACAGAGGCTAACGGGACGAGTCGCAGCTTTAAACAAGTTCATCTCTAGAGCCACCGATAAATGCCTTCCATGTTTCAAAACAATGAAGCAAGCTTTCCAATGGACGAATGAATGAGAAGAAGCCTTCTAGGCCCTCAAAGACTACCTACCTAGACCACCCCTCCTAAGCTCTTCTATTGTAGGAGAATATTTATTCCTATATTTAGTCGTTTCCCAAATAGCTGTGAGCTCGGCACTGATCCGTGAAGAGCTCAGGATCCAAAAGCCAGTTTATTACACTAGTTAGGCTTTCTAGGGCATAGAAGCAAGATACCCAAGAATAGAGAAGTTAGCCTTTGCGTAGTTGTCACGTCAAGGAAGCTTCGTCCCTATTTTCAGGCATACACGATATTAGTCATGATGGACCAACCTTTATAAAAGGCGATGGGTAGAACAGACACAACAAAGAGAATGGTCTAGTGGGCAGTGGAATTAAGTCAATTCGACGTTGATTATCGGCCTAGAACGGCGATTAAGGGCCAGGCATTGGCGGATTTTGTGACCGAATTCACTATGGCCGATCAAGATCCAGAAACAGATTACTAGATAGTGTATACAAACAGGTCATCAGCATCAGGCATAGGCGAAGTAAGAATGATTCTTTTATCCCCTGAGAAAGACGTCCTCAGATATGGGGTCAAGCTTCAGTTCCTAGCAATGAATAATGAAGTAGAGTATGAAGCATTCTTGACAGGCTTGAGGGTTGCAAAAGCCCTAGGCGTGAGAAACTTGAAACTGAACTTTGATTCAAAACTCGTGACAGGGCAGATGAGCAATGAATACGAGGCCAAAGAGGACAAGATGAAGAGGTACTTAGCATTGACCAATCAGTTAATTTCTAACTTTGGTGATGTCAAGATTACTCAGGTACCCTGGGAGGAAAATTCTGAAGCGGACGAATTTGCTAAGCTGGCATCATCGGACACCAATGAATGAAGACCTGGATTGCACATTGTAGTGCAATGCCTCTCGAGCATTGAGGGGTTTGGCATGAGTTACGTCCAATTAGGAGAAAGCTGGGTGGATCCAATAATCACATACATCAAGGATGGTAACCTCCTTGCAAATCCTGCAGAAGCCAGAAAAGTCAAAGCTAGGACATTTAGATTTACCATCTTGAATGACGAGCTTCACAAGAGGGGAGTCTCACAACCTTACTTGAAGTGTCTCGATCCAGAAGATGCTGAGTATGTGCTAAGGGAAATCCACGAAGGGGTATGCGGAAATCACTCTAGACCACGATCACTCGTTGGGCAAGTTGTTCATGTAAGATATTTCTGGCTAACTATGCAGAAAGATACAGCTCAGGTCGTTTAGAGGTACGATAAGTGCCAACAGTTTGGAAATATGCAAAATGTCCCAATAGAGCACTTGACTAGTATCACCTTGAATGCTCGAAAATGCATTGAAAACATAAGAGCTGTTTAGACCCCCAAATTAAAGTTACAACTTGATTGATTTTACACTAACTTAATACTAAGTGCGGAATAGTGTAAATGTGAGTGGATGAACAAACAAGTTACTCTAATCCATAATCAAAGCAACACAGCAGCAAAATGGAATGTAAAAGAGTAGGGAAGAAAGATGCAAATTGTAAGTTTGAATTTTATCAACCATCTTGTTGGCTTTATTCCGTACCAAATTTACTTGTATTTTAGCAATTAGTAACCCTATATTTAGGTGGGAATCATGTAAGGGTAGTGACTGAGAGAGTGTGAAGAAATGCTCAAGATTGTGCAAGGATGCTGAGACTCGCGGCCAGACTCGCAAGTGACTCACGACTGGCAAGCCACCAAAGCTGGCACACGTGTGAAGCATGTAGGGGAGCTAAAGAGTCATGCCAGCTATTGCACTATAAGACAAAAGTCCCAGGCTAGCCAGGCCATTAGCTCGCGGCTTGAACTCGCGACTCAGCCCAGTCGCAAGGCCAAGTCGCCAGACCACCCTATTTGGGAAAAACTGACTTTTCACATTTCTTCTCACCCTACTATATATAGACCTTTATACCCACGAAATGTAGAGAGCTTCTAGAGAGAATTTTGAGAGAGAAACCCTAGAGAAAACCAAGATTGACTTATCCATAATCTTCACATAGAGACTCTTCAAATTCCTCTACTCTTTTCCTCTCCATTGTTAAATCCTTGAAAGGTACATTACCAAAACCTTTTCTCACCATACCCATATCTATGAGAAGGCTGTTTGGTTCTTTGGGAAGCAGTTAAGAAGGGACCAATTTCATATTGGTAGATGCTATGGTCAAGTAGTGGAATCTGGTAAGTTAAAGAAGAAATAGGTTTGACGGAACCTTGTTGGAATAGGAGCTTGGACGGCTTAGGTACATTGGGTAGATTAGGCTTAGAGGGTCTTCTACTATTCATGTATCCCAACTACATTCTTTAGTAGATTATTTACCGCTTGGAGGGCGGCGGAGAGGTTTTACGTTGAGGGCTTCAGTTTCCTCTTCGATAACACATCGTTGTGTTGTCCTTGTATTTGCCTCTCTCTTCCCTTAATTTTTTCCATTTAATTTCTACTGTGGATGTGATTTTATTTGGTTTAGATTGTTTATTTATTCTATATTAAGCTTATGTTCATATTCCGCACATTAATTGTTTGATATTAAATATAAATTGGTAATTTGTAAATTAGGGGTCTAAATGTTCATAGTGTTTTATGCATTTATTGAACTTTCACAAACAGAAGATAACACGCCGATGTGTTATCGAAGAGGAAACCGAAGAACTCAGAGAAAAACCTCTTCGCCTCCCTCCAAGTGGAAATTGATCCATTAGACAATCAGTTGGGATACATGGGTTAGTAAGAGACCTTCCAAGCCTAATCTATCCGATGTACCTAAGCACTCCAAGCTCTTATTCCAACAAGGCTTCTCAGAACCGTGTCTTGTCTAGTTCTCTAGATCTCGTAACAAGCTCCATGTTGCATTTGCCATCCTTGGCTTCTTTCAATGCTTCCCAGCAGCACCAAAACTTCACTTGACACTCTGAAAGGGTGTGGTAAGTGTTTGGGCTATCAACCTCTCAATGGTATGGAAATGGAGAGGTAGGAGTTGAGGAAATTCCACAAGCAAATGTGTAGAGGATTGTGGGTATTACAATCTCTAACTCTCAAGGTGTTTGGCTAGGGTTTTCTCTCAGAAGCACTCCTTAACATTTGTGGGTAATGTGGGTATAAATAGTGTAGGCACAAAAAGTGTGTATCAGAATGGACAGTCTGGCAAAACAGAATGTCTCGCGAGTGTCTCACGAGAAGGCCTTACCCGTGAGATACTAGCAATACACAGCTGTCTCCATCCTAGCTTGACTCTTCGCATTCCAGCATGTGCAAGTCACATGAGTCACTTCGCGGGATGCTTAGTCGCAAGCTACCCATGAAACCTCTTCAGTCTTCAATTGCTTGAGTCTTCACACGCTCTCTCTCTATCACACAACCCTTACAATCAAACCCCACAATAAATAGAGGGTACAAAAGATTGAATAAATTTACAATCAAATTTGGCACGAAATATAAGCCAACAAAACACATAGTTGTAAATAACAACTTTACAATCTCCTCCTTTGGCTATTCTGTGACAAAACCCTTAAAACAGACTCTAGACTTAAATGTGAGTTTGGGAACAATGGCAAAACTTACTCACACCTAATCTAGAAGTTGTGAAGCACTTGCACGTATATACCTGAAACACTTGCACACAAACAAAACTTTTATTAAGCTTATGACAAGTTGAACACAAGGTACGTACATGAGCAAGTAAAGTGCGATCAAATTTGTAAACACTATAAAACATGTAAGCATATCTTGATCATACAAAAACAATTATTAAAGAATGACTACAATGAACATTTAGCAAGTAATGCTCATCCGGACACGCAATGCAATTAAGAACAATCCCAAGGATCAATTGCATGTCCAACACTTAATCAATGCAAAATACACGAAGTATTTGCATCTAGGATACAAGGTCCTACTAGGGTACAAGAGTGAGGTACTTAAGACATATCAGCAATATCTTAAAAGTACAAAAGAAATGCTACAAGGCATAGAGATAAACACAAATTTTGAATATAAATTGAAATTAAAAACAGAGTATTTAAGCTTTAAACAAAAGAAGTAAAAACTATAAACCAGCAATCATAAATACTAAAATAAGCAAAGGTATTCCACCTGTGAACCAATGTTTCTAAGCCTAAACCTATGCTCCCCCTCTAAAATTTCTCCCCCTTTTTGACCAGAATGGCCAAAGAGGCTAGAAATGATCGAACTCTGAATCTGATCCTTGCGGTATGGATAAATCATCAATCTGTGAGGACAAAGCAGTGATCTGGCCCTGAACATAGGCAAATTGGTCCACGGTGTGCTGCACATGGGAGGTAAGCACGATAAACATCTGATCCACTTTATCCAGGAGGCGATCAAGTCTGTCTGGTCCTCGTGTTGGTGCAGAAGAGGATGGTTATGCTGAAGTCTCTAGAGCAGAAGTGAATCTATCAACCTCCTTCTCTGTATCTCCACCCTCGTCCTCAACAAGATCATGTGGTATCGTATGCACACCTGTTTTAAAGCCCTTGATGTGAGTTGTGATCCTAGTGACTGTGTGTGCACCAATAGGATAGTCCCTCTGAACCACAGTGAGACCACTCAGAAGTTTTAGCTTTGCCTTAGCAAGTAGTCCCATAATCAGTGAGGGAAAAGGCATAATTGTTCTGGAATTTTGCTTTTCAATGCTCTTCTTCAATATATAGAAGATGTGACCATAGATGTCAATCTCCTTGTGAGTAAACAAATTGAACAAAAATCTTGTCCTTGGAGCAGACAACATAGTGAGGTTGGTGACCGGGTACAAGTTATGGATCATCACATATGCCAAAGCCCTCATCTCCGGTGAAAATGGGATTGTATTCATGGATGATTTCTTTGATGTACCACCAAGTAGTTTCACCATCTCCTTAGTCGATCCCAATCTATCTTCATAATGGACTGAGATTGGCTGAGAGGGAGGACGAATCTCCAAAAATTCTTGAATGCTATCCCTTGTAATCACAAATTCTTTATGCCTCACCCAGCAATCTATATGGTCTCCTTCCATAGTAGCATTTGAGAAAAATTCTCTTATGATCTCTGAGTAGACAACCCCAACCGGGTTCAATAGCTTGGTCCAAGTCCTTTCTTTGAACACCTCAGGAATGAAAGTGTCCTCAAGGGTTTCTAGCTGGACCACCCTCTCCATAATAATGGTTGCTCTCTTGTAGCAGTCATTGTATTTTATATTGGCCTCAGTAGACTTGAAGTTATCCAAATCAGTGCGTGCATCTTTGGATGACTTCTTGGTTGCAGAATGTTTGGTTAGAGACATCTGCATAGGGAACAGAGAACAAAAACAAGTGCAAAAACACAAAAACTGAACACAAAACTTGATTAGATTCAAGTTTGTCCAAATCAAAGGTAAAACAACCTAAAAACAGAG
The DNA here is from genome assembly GCF_001633185.2 of Quercus lobata. Lineage (NCBI taxonomy): Eukaryota > Viridiplantae > Streptophyta > Magnoliopsida > Fagales > Fagaceae > Quercus > Quercus lobata. The sequence continues at coordinate 33,670,439 of NC_044908.1, read as the reverse complement.
CATAACCAACTCAAAACAACATGCTAAGACAGATAAGCAGCTAAACATAGACACAATGCATGAATTTAAGAAGTTGTGCATGTGCTAATGCATAAGGATGCAGCATGAGATGCATGAGGTGTGCCCAGAGGGGCCTAGGAGTGTGCCTAGTGTGTGCATGGCATGGCATGGCATTAAAGCACAAAATGGGCAAAGTGTGAAAAACACATAAACAATGACCAAAACAAGGTAAACATGATCAATTAAGGCTAAAACCAAACATTGGAACTTAGTTGAGTCCAATTCAACACAGAAATGTCACTTGAACATTCTGTCAAACACTTAACATGCAACAATGCAATCCAATTATGAATAATGCATGAACATGGTGAAAACTTGCCTCAATACATGCTAAATTGCCACATGGGGCCAACATAGATACACAAATACCAAATGGGACTCAGCCTAATCAAAGATTTTGGAAAAATTTCACAAAATTGAGAACCCCAACCCTTTTTCGAAAAAAACCCCCAATTTTTAAAACCCTAAGCTAAAATCTGCAAAATTTAAGACAAAAATGAAAGCAATGTTTAGAAAAACATACCTTGAAGTGTTTTTGCAGAGATTTTTGCTTGAAAATGATGGGGTTTAAGTGAAAACTGATTTTGGGTTGAGAAGGGTTCGAAGAGAGGCAGTGTGAGGGAAAGTCTAAGTATTTGAAAAACTGTCACATCTGTTACATAAAAATTGAAAACACATGTTTTTCGCGGGTTAGGCAATAGTGAGACAGTTACGAGAATGGCCACTAAAGCTTAAAACCTTTCGCAAGAAGCTTTAAGTCGTGAATCAGTCGTGAGACAGTCGTGATAGCTTCTGTCTGAATTTGGAAAAATACAGTTTTGGCCTAAAAACATTTCGTGAGAAGCTGTTAGTCGTGAAATGCTCGCAAGACAGTAGCGAGAGTCTCTATGTGAAATGACAACAAAATTATTTCCCTTAAGCACTTTTCGCGAGAATCTCTAAGTCGCGAGCTTCTCGTAAAACAACCTCTGAACTAGTTTTTGAAGAAAAACACAAAAATGCATTTTGAACAAAAACTAAAAACACGAAAGTATAAAATCACTTTCAAAAACAAATAAACACTCAAAAATCTTTTTGGGTTTGATCAGTAATTACTTGAGCATACACATCACATTTGAACATGTACAATCACACAAATGAGATAAGCATTAAATGAATCAAAGTCTTGTGTGTTGTGGGTGAGTATCAAGTGTGAAATAGTCTTTAGACCAGAGTGAAGTTTCAATGATCAATTCAATCAAGTCATACACAACTAGCACTAAGTTAAGTGGTCTATCTCAATTATAGAAATGAACATATATGACCTCCCACAAATTGATTACAAATCTTAGAAGCTTTTCATTTGGCTTCTGTTAGGATTGCATTGGTGGATTTATGTGTAGCTGGATTCGAGGTCAACTAGGCCTCCAAGATAGAGAGAGAAGATAACAGAAAAGAAAAGGAAAAGTTTCATTGAAGAATACAATTTGCTTAGTTGTCCAATATACAACTCACTAGTCTCTTATACAACACTAAGACAACTATCAAGACCCATCAGTCCCTAACTAACTCTAACTGATTTGCACAGTTAATAACCAACTCTAATGTATCTCACATGTGAACCTTAGGCACGTATACTCCTACTGCATCACTGCTCACTGCTGCTGCATCACTGCTGCATTACATCCTGCATCACTGCTGCATCCCAACCTACACAGCCTTGCGTCACAGCCTGCTCTGCACCCCAACACCAGCACCCTCTTATTGTACACATACAAACCCTTATTACACATCTTATTTATTACACCTCATTCCAACTACACTTAACAATACCCCCCCCCCATTAAAACAGCTTGCCCACAAGGTGAGGATATTGTTGCTGCAGCTGGTATAAATTCTCCTAAGTAGCATTTTCCACACCTTCCCCTTGCCACTGAATTAAGACTTAAGTCACAGTCCTATTCCTCAACTGATGGGACCTCTCCTGCAACACAGTAATGGGTTCAGGATTCAAGATGCCCTCTGCATCTACAGCTGGAAGAGTAGGAATGGTTGCCACATGCTGACTCAATTTTTCTTTTAGACATGAAACATGAAACGTGGAATGCAACTTGGAATCTGATGGTAAGTCTAACTTGTAAGACACCTGACCAATTTTTTTTAAGATTTGGAAGGGTCCATAATACCTAGGAGACAATTTCCCCATCTTGCTCTGCCTCAATGACCTTTGCTTGTAAGGTTGTAGCCTTAAATACACCCAATCACCCTCAGCAAAGTTTCTTTCAGTCCTATGCCTGTCAGCATTGACCTTCATTCTTTCCTAAGCTACCCTTAAGTTCTGCTTCAGTAATGTCAGTAGCTGCTGTTTGGTCTTCAAATGCACCTCCACACGTTCAACCTTAGTAGTGCCTGGTATATAGTCCAATAACCTTGGAGGAGGATAACCAAATAAGGCTTCAAAAGGGGTTAATTTGGTAGATGTATGGAAATTGGTATTGAACCAAAATTCTACCAAGGGAAGCCAGTCAACCCAAGAGTGGGGTCTGTCAGCTGCAAATGCTCTCAAATAGTGCTCCAAGCTCTTATTAACCACTTCATTCTACCCATCTGATTGAGGGTGGTAAGCCGTGGACATGGTTAGCTGCACCCCCTGCAATCTCATCAATTCCTGCCAAAAGTGTGAGGTAAACACAGGGTCCCTGTCACTCACAATTGAGGCTGGCATTCCATGTAACTTGAATACATAATGCAGGTATAGGGTAGCTACTTTAGTAGCAGCATAAGGGTGTGACAATGGAACAAAATGAACAAATTTAGTCAGCCTATCCACTACAACCAAAACCACATTCTTAGACTGAGACTTTGGAAGACCCTCAACAAAATCCATGCTCACATCCAACCAAGGCTTCTCAGGTACAGGTAGGGGCTGCAACAAACCAGCTATATTACAAGTCTCAGCCTTTAGTCTTTGGCAAACATCACATTCCCTCACATGCTTCCTTACATCTTCCCTCAAACCAGGCCAAGAGAAATCCTTCTTCACTCTATGCAAGGTCTTAAGGAATCCGGAATGCCCCCCTAAAGGACTATTATGGACTTGTTGCAGAACAGTATATTTTAAGGCATCACAGGACCCCAAATAAATTCTCCCTTTATGCAATAGAAGTCCATTTTGTATTGAGAACCCCTTAGGAACTTCCTTCCCCAATTGAGAAGCTTGAAAAATACTCTGAACTAGCTGGTTAGTGGCATAGCTAGCCTTGAGGTCAGTCAGCCAAGCAGGAGTTGGAAATGAAATCATGCATAAAACTCCCCCCTCACCATCAATATCAGTGTCTTCAAACTCAACCTTCCTGGATAAAGCATCAGCTACCAAATTATCCTTGCCCTTCTTATATTCCACCACAAAATTATAACCCAACAACTTAGTAAACCACTTCTGTTGAGCAGGAGTTCCAATTTTTTGTTCCAGCAAGTACTTTAGGCTTTGTTGATCAGTCTTGATAGTGAAGGGTCTGCCCACCAAATAAGCTCTCCATCTCTTCATAGCAATCACCAAGGCTAAGAGTTCCTTCTTATATGTGGACAAGGCCAAGTTCTTTCCCTTAAGTGCTTGGCTATGATAAGCAATAGCCCTTCCCTGTTGCATCAAGACATCACCTACTCCCCTCCCAGAAGCATCACACCCCACCACAAAAGGCTTCTCAAAATCTGGCAAAGCCAAGACAGGTGGGGTAATCATAGCCTCTTTAAGTTGTTGAAAAGCCAAATCAGCTTCTTTGGACCAACAAAAAGAATCCTTCTTTAATAAAGCAGTCAAAGGAGCTGCAATAGTCCCATACCCCTTAACAAACTTTCTGTAATAGCCAATGAGACCCAAAAACCCCCTTAAAGACTTGATATTTTTAGGAATAGCCTACTGCTGCATAGCAGCCACCTTTTTTGGGTCTGTGTGTACTCCCTCAACAGTAATTACATGTCCCAAATACTCCACTTTTGAACAAGCAAACATACATTTAGACCTTTTAGCATATAAATGATGAGTAGCCAAAAGTTCTAAAACATTCCTAAGGTGGATGACATGTTCAAACACAGATTTGCTATAAACCAAGATGTCATCAAAGAAAACTAGGACAAATCTCCTTAAGAAAGGCTTAAATACCTGATTCATTAAGGATTGGAAGGTGGAAGGAGCATTGGTTAAGCCAAAAGGCATTACCAAGAACTCATAGTGACCCTCATGTGTCCTAAAAGCTGTCTTGGATATATCTTCATCCTTCATTCTGATTTGGTGGTACCCAGACCTCAAGTCTAGCTTAGAGAAAATAACAGCCCCATGCAATTCATCCAACAACTCATCAATAATAGGGATAGGAAACTTATCCTTGACAGTGATAGAGTTCAATGCCCTATAATCAATGCACATTCTCCATGAGCCATCAGCTTTCCTAACCAACAAAAAAGGTGAAGCAAATGGACTATTGCTGTCTCTAATTGAACCAACTGACAGAAGCTCCTTCACAATTTTTTCTATTTCATTTTTTTGATAAAATGGGTATCTATAGGGCCTTTGGCATACCGGCTGGGCACCTTCCTTAAGGGTAATAGAATGCTCATGACCCCTCAGTGGAGGTAATTCAGTAGGAGTCTCAAAGACTTGGCTAAACTCTTGCAATAGTGTTTCCACCTCAGCAGGAAGTTTACTTACTACATCAGTTGAGTCTACCCCATCAATCTTTAACAATAACCCTCTCTTCACTAAAGCATTGAAGAATTTCTTGCCATCCACAAAAGAAGAATCTGAATTGGAGTTTAGACCTTGCAACAAAACCTGCTGATTCCTATACCAAAAACTCATAGTCAACAACTTAAAATTCCATTGGATTTCACCTAAGGTACTTAACCATTGAGTGCCTAAAACTGCATCACAGCCACCTAATGCCAAAACATGAAAGTTGATACAAAATTTCACTCCTTGGACTATCACAGGTACCTCACTACAAAGTCCTTGAGTTTTAACAATTTCACCATTAGCTACTTTGACCTCCAACACCTTTGTAACATCTACCCTTAGTTGTAAGCTACTGATCCAGGATGCATCCAAAAAATTGTGAGTGCTACCCGTGTCTATCAAAATCACTAACCTATCTCCATTTACTCTTCCCTTCACCCTCATTGTGCCAGGTGTAGGTGTTCCTGTAATAGCATACAAAGTAATCTCTACCTCCTCATCCTGATTAGATTGAACACCCTTATCCATTTTATGAACCACCCCACCATTCACATCCTCATCCAATTCTGATATCCTCACACCAAAATTATCACCATTAGGAACCAATTCAATTCCTTCCAAAATAAAGAGTCTAGCATTCCTACATTTATGTCCAGGCCCCCATTTCTCATCACAATTGTAACAAAGTCCATTTTTCCTCCTTTCATCCATCTGTGCAGGAGTTATTCTCTTAATGGGTATACTAGACTTAGTTTCTACCACACCATTACTTTTAGGCAAACCTAAGATAGAGTTCTTACCTGAATCTTGTTGATTCTTCATATTCCTTCTGCAACTCATCACATATTCTTCTTGTATTTTAGCCAATCCAAATGCTGCATTCAAGGATTGAGGACTAAGCATTCTTACTGGCAAACGTATCTCATCTTTCAACCCACTCAAGAAGCAGCTTAGCTTGTGCATTGGAGAAAGCCCTTTGATCCTGTTTGATATTGCTTCAAACTCTGCTTTATACAAGGCTACTGTGGTGGTCTGCCTCAGCCTTGTTAATACCTCCATAGGATCATCATAAGCCGTTGATCCAAATCTTTCATGTAAAGCCTGCACCATGGATTCCCAATCAGAAAATATCCCAACTTCCTCTGCTTCTTGGAACCATATCAATGCCTCCAATTCCATGTGGAAAGAAGCTATCATTAGTTTTTCTACACTTGGAGTTTGATAGTAACCAAAATACTGATTAGCCTTGTAAACCCAGCTGGTCGAATCAACACCAGAAAATCGAGGAAAATCCAACTTCACAGATTTGGCGAGTGACAAGGTTGAAGAATTGGGAATTGAATTCGGTTGCACATTTCTCTGAGGTGAATGTTGATTTCCCTCTATGGAATTAAGCTTTTGCAAGATCACATTGATGTTCTGATTCATTTCGTTCAGAGTTCTGGTATGAATGCTCTGAATCTTTTGTATTTCTTGGATGTCCTTATTATGGTGGTCAGAGGTAGTTCGAAGAGAAGCAATAGCTTCATTCACTGTATTCATGGCAGCGGCACAAGTCTCAGTCATGGCAACAAGAACGATGCTCTGATACCACTTGTTAGGATTGCATTGGTGGATTTATGTGTAGCTAGATTCGAGGTCAGCTAGGCCTTCAAGATAGAGAGAGAAGATAACAGAAAAGAAAAGAAAAAGTTTCATTGAAGAATACAATTTGCTTAGTTGTCCAATATACAACTCACTAGTCTCTTATACAACATTAAGACAACTGTCAAGACCCATCAGTCCCTAACTAACTCTAACTGATTTGCACAGTTAATAACCAACTCTAATGTATCTCACATGTGAACCTTAGGCACGTATACTCCTGTTGCATCACTGCTCACTGCTACTGCATCACTGCTGCATCCCAACCTACACAGCCTTGCATCACAGCCTGCTCTACACCCCAACACCAGCACCCTCTTATTGTACACATACAAACCCTTATTACACATCTTATTTATTACACCTCATTCCAACTACACTTAACAGCTTCTGCATAAATCATGACATTTGATCCTTTTTGGATAATACATCTCTTTTTGAGATCGGTGCTTGAAATTTTTGATATTTCAACATTGAGAATTAGCCTTTGGCTTTTTGAGCACCTTACATTTCAAAACAAAAGTTGCTTTCCCTTTTTCCTAGTCAAATACTAGTATGTGCAACAGGCTTTTGCAGCTCAATATCCCTTTTTCACTTTGAGATTTACATTTGGTGAGCTCTATTGCAAAAACATAAAAATAAAGTGGAAAGAGATATAGGCGCAAGTCTATGCATGTATCAAGACCATCAAGACTATTGACCAATCATTCATGACAAGATTGAAGATCTATTTACAACAATCACACATAGTTTTCAAGATTTCTTCCACACAGATAGATGTGCATACAAAATAAGCTAAGCTCGTAAATGCACTACACCATTAGTACGAAGGTACTAAGCCAAACTCATATGTGATATACACAATACAAGTGATCAAACTTTTTGAAGATTTTTCAATTTTTATGAGTTTTTGAATTTTTGAATACACTCAAAAACAGAACAAGAAAAGAAGATCGACAAAAACAAGAACAAAGCAAAAGCTTGTAAAAGAAACATGGTATAAACCAAAAGCAAATGACACAAAGTAAATTATACATGTCGTGATGCATGAACATATGTCCTTAAACATCGAAAGTATTAATGCATGGACATGTTGTAATGCTTATGCATGAGTACCCCTTTTCACCCACACAGCACGTGCGTTTGGGGTGATATCCCTATAGGATTGGGTACGAATGTTGTGACCTTCAAACCTGCTGGAGAAGCTTGCCAAACAAGTGGTGAATGCATCAATCATTTTCATCATATCCATCACACCGGAATCACCATCTCAACCTTTTGATTGCTTAACAGCCCAATTCCTTTTGTCATTTCTAAGTCCTTTTGTCATTTCTAAGTCCTTTTGACCTTTGATCACTTGCACTCTTCAATGCCCTCAGCTTATGACAATTTGGTCTGGTATGTCCTTGAAGTCCACAATGATGATAGAAATGTTGAATTCTTGGACCTCTTTGTGATTTTGGAAGTGATTTCCCTTTGGCTTCAGACCTGACCACTAATTGATTCCGAGGCTTATTCAACACTCATTGGTTAGCCATGCTTCTATTTTTCTCCACCTTTACTTTCTCAACAGTAGTGACAACTTCTTTTGGTTCTTTGGCTTTCACAAACTTAACTTCTTTGGATATATTGACAGCCGAACTACTCTCTCCAATATATCCCAATCCGGTTTTGTCGAAGAAAGGTTTTTGATGAGAGAGGACTTCATCAAGCTTCTTGGAGGAGACTCGCTCTACTTTAGCATTGGCTTGAACCACCTCAAGCTCAAGGAATTTTATCTTTGAGTAGGCTTCAGTCAGCTCTTCATTCAGCGTTTCTATTTCACATTTGGCCTCCTTATATCGTACTAGGAGACTTCTATAGTCCTCTTCTACCTTCTTCATCTTTTTAACTATTGCCTTGGCCACCCTTGTATATTCTCCTAACTTCTCAAGTACGGAATTGTAGTTTTCTTGAAGAACAATTGCACTTTCATCTTCTTCAGCATCAGATTCTTCTACTACTCCCATTGACTCCACTTCACTATATTCACCGAGCTCTTCCACTAGCAAATTCAAGTCCTCCGAGGACTCCATATGAGCAATAGTCATATAAGCGGAGTAGTTCCCTTCTCCATCATAGCTCTCTTCAAAATCAAAATTGGAAGAATCTGAATCACTAAGTGTTGTGGCATACGCCTTACCCTTCACTCTTAGATAGTTGGGACACTCCTTCTTGAGATGTCCATGGCCATTGCATTCATAACACACAATGCCTTGAGGAGATTGTGAATCCTTTCCATCTTTCTTCTTAAACTCCTTCCTATCACCTTTGGAGAATGAAAACTTCCCTCCGCTGAATGGTTTCCCACTGTTCTTCATCTTCAGAAATTTTCTGAAGTTCTTTGCAAGAAATGCTACATCCTTCTCCACTCCATCTTCTTCGGAGGAATCATCCATTCTTTCAATGATGGTTTTAAGAGCAAGAGATTTACTCGACTTATGAGAAGGCAATCCCAGCTCATACGTTTGGAGAGATCCAATGAGCTCTTGGATTTTGATCTCATCCAAATCTTTATAGCTATGACTTTTGCTCAGAAGCTCTTCGGCAATGATCGAAGGATTTTCCTCACTGTCTTTGAGTCCTCCGTTTTCTCACCCAAGTTGAACTTGCCAAGAACCACTTCATTCAGCTTACTATAGAAGGAGTCAAATGACTCGTCCTCACTCATTTTCAGCTCCTCAAATTTGGTGGTTGACATCTATAGCTTTGTGTCCTTCACTTTCTTTGTTCCTTCATAGGTGGTCTCCAATATCTCCAAAGCTTCCTTGGCTACTGTTATGTGAGAAATCCTGTGAAACTCATCTGGAGAAACACCACAAAAAATTGAATTCAAAGCTTTACTATTAGCGTTAGTTGCCGCAAGTGCTGCTCTATCCTAAGTGGATTTAGCGGCCTCCGACCTAGTCCATCCTACTTCTACTGCATCCCAAATAGTATCTCAATTGAACATAAGAATTCCCTCATTCAAACTTTCCAAAAGGAATAATTACTATCATCAAAATATGGTGCAACATTTAAAGATTAAGACTGATCCATCTCAAACAGGTTCAAGGATCACACTCAGGTATTTAAACCACAACGAGTGTACCTGCTCTGATACCAATTGAATGCTCGAAAATGTGTTAAAAACACAAAAGCTGTTTAGACGCCCAAATTAAAGTTACGGCTCGATTGATTTTACACTAACTTAATACTAAGTGCGAAATAGTGAAAATGCGAGCGGATAAACAAACAAGCTACCTAATCCATAATCAAAGCAACACAGTAGTAAAATTGAATGTAAAAGAGTAGGGAAGAAAGATGCAAATACAAGATAACACACCGATGTGTTATCGAAAAGGAAACCGAAGAACTCGGCTAAAAACCTCTTTGCCGCCCTCCAAGCGGAAATCGATCCACTAGACAATTAGTTGGAATACATGGGTTAGCAAGAGACCTTCCAAGCCTAATCTACCTGATGTACCTAAGCCCTCCAAGCTCCTACTCCAACAAGGCTTCTCGGAACCGTGTCTTGTCTAGTTCTCCGAATCCCGCAACAAGCTCCATGTTGCATCTGCTATCCTTGGCTTCTTCCAATACTTCCCAACAACACCAAAACTTCACTTGACACTCTGAAAGGGTGTGGTAAGTGTTTGAGTTATCAACCTCTCAATGGTATGGAAATGGAGAGATAGGAGTTGAGGAAATTCCACAAGCAAATGTGTAGAGGATTGTGGGTATTAAGATCTCTAACTCTCAAGGTGTTCGGCTAGGGTTTTCTCTCAAAATCATTCCTTAACATTTGTGGGTAATGTGGGTATAAATACTGTAGGCACATAAATTGTGTATTAGAATGGATATTCTGGCAAAATAGAATGTCTCGCGGGTGTCTCGCGGGAAGGCCTTACCCACGAGATACTCGTGAAACACAACTGTCTCCATCCTGGCCTGACTCTTCGTATTCCAGCATGTGCAAGTCACATGAGTCAATTCGCTAGATGCTTAGTCGTGAGCTACCTGTGAAAACTCTTCAGTCTTCAATTGTTTGAGTCTTCACACTCTTTCTCTATAACACAACCCTTACAATCAAATCCCACAATAAATATAAGGTACAAAAGATTGAATAAATTTACAATCAAATTTGGCATGGAATATAAGCCAACAAAACACATAGTTGTAAATAACAACTTTACACACCTCACCATGGCCATTCTCCATGTGAGGAATCGACATAATGGGCTCCCTACCCCCTGGTAAGAAGTAGGTAAAATTTATAGTCGTTGCTATTGATTATTTCACAAAGTGGGTGGAAGCACACATTTGGCAGTTATAACGGAGGCCAAGATACAACACTTCATGTGGAAAAACCTTGTTTGTTGATTTGGAATTCCACAAGTCATCATCTCCAACAGTGGATGACAGTTTGACAGCCACAAGTTTAGGGATTTCTACAAGGAGCTGGGAATAAGGAACTGCTATTCTTCACCCGGTCATCCACAAGCAATGGCCAGATAGAAGTCACAAATCGGACTTTGCTCAAATTGATCAAAGTTACACTTGAGGGGGCAAAAGGGGCATGGCCTAATGAGCTCCCAGGAGTGTTGTGGGCTTACAGAACGACGATAAGGACTCCAACAGGCGAGACGCCCTTTAAGATGGCGTTTGGAACTGAGGCAGTAGTTCCTGTGGAAGTTGGAATGTCAAGCCTTAGAAGGGTATGTTATGATGAGCAAAGTAATGACGAGGGCCTCAAACTAGCTCTGGATTATTTACCCGAGGTTAGAGACGACATAGCCCAAAGAATGGCCTTGTATCAGGAGAGGATGACGAAGTACTATAACTAAAGGGTCAAGTTGAAGTGCTTTAATCCTGGAGATATGTTTCTACGGAAAGTTTCACAGGCTACCAAAGATCCAAACGAAGGGAAATTGGGCCCCAATTGGGAAGGCCTATACAAGGTCATCCGTTATTCAAGGAGAGGAAGCTACTATTTAGAGGACACAAATGGGAAACCTTTGCCTCGTCCATGGAATGTAGAGCACCTTAAAAAGTATTATCAATGAGGGAGCGGATTCTCAACCCTAATAAGTTCCAGGGTTTGGAACATCTTGTTTATTCATCCACAGATAAGTGGGACATCAATTTCATTGTTTTTATGCATTTATCCTTTTTTCAGTACTTTATTTTCAGCACCTTTTGTGTTTCCAAGAAGTATTACCCTTGTAACCCCTCTTTATAACAAGGATGAATAAAATAGACGAAGCATTAGCAGAAGCTATTTCTTTTCATGACAAACACCCCAAGGAGAAATTCTATTTTATTTCAAAAGGAAAGTCCAAAGCGTAGAGGTCATGATAGAAACCTTGATGAGTCCAAATAATGATCAAGTGATAAAAACGTTAAGTTTAAATCACAAACAAGGATAAAGGCTTCATCAATATAAATGATGAGGTTAAAAGTCCAATTTACGTGATAAAAACGTCAAGTTTAAATCACAAACAAGGATAAAGGCTTCATCAATATAAATGACGAGGTTAAAAGTCCAATTTACGTGATAAAAACGTCGAGTTTAAATCACAAACAAGGATAAAGGCTTTGTCAATATAAATGACGAGGTTAAAAATCCAATTTACGTGATAAAAACGATAAGTTTAAATCACAAGGATAAAAGCTTCGTCAATATAAATGACGAGGTTAAAAGTCCAATTTATGTGATAAAAATGATAAGTTTAAATCACAAGGATAAAGGCTTCATCAATACAAATGACGATATCAAAATCCAAGTTAAGTGATAAAAACATCAAGTTTAAATCACAAGGATAAAGGCTTCGTCAATATAAAAGATGAGGTCAAAATCCAAGTTAAGTGATAAAAAATGTTGAATTCAAATCACAAGAATAAAAGTTTCATCAAATACAGATGACGAAGTAAAGATTCCAACTCAAAAAAGACTCCGTCAATATGAATGGCGAAGTTAAATTACGAGAACAAAAGACTCAGCTAAGGCCAGCTCATAAACTAGGTGATAAAGTTTAATTCATGAAGATAAGCATCAAGTTATAGCATGAACAGAGTGACAAGTTAAAAAAGAGTTGTCCAAGATAAAAGCCTTAAAATGAGGAGGCAACCAATGTTTGTTGAAAAATGGGAACCCATTGTTCTCAAAATAAAATAAAAGGAGAAAAAATTTATGAAGGAAGAACGGTAGATTCATCAACATCTTTTCCTTCAACAGCCTTGTTCGTAGCAGGTTCCTTCTCCATGGCACCAGACTCAACTTCTTCTTGCTCCTTTGCTTCATCTTCAATAATCTCCGTGTCAATCTTCTCAAATTCCAAACCAGAAAAGTCCATGGCCAAACTGTGGCGCTTCATTGTCCACCGGCATAGAAGCTCGAGCCCTTTAAAGTACTGCATGAACTAAAGATTTGAAAATTCCTTCGACTGCTTAAACCTCTGGATGATCTTATCTCTCTCTTCATTAGTCTTTAGGAGAGCAGCCTGAATCTCTTCATCCTTCTGAACGACTAGAGCCTTTTCTACATGCAAGGCCTCAATAAGCTCCTTTATTTTCTGGTTTGCATCATTCCTCTCATTCATGGCAGCAATTAGATCTTTCTTCAGCTAGGAGCATTCAACCTCAACGGATTCTGCTTTCGATGTAGCCACTACGACGTTCTCCTCCACGTTCAAATAATCAATTGTGATACGCAATGACTCCCTAAGGACCTAATTGAAACAAGTAGATAAGGGAGGACAATATGTGCACCCACACGTACAGACAAATCCAAGAAGAGATGTTGGAAGAACAAAATTACATACCTGCACCAACTTATGGATATGTCGACTGACAAGCTTATGGGAGGGAATGGACGATAAACCCTTCAGTTCATCGTTGGTAATCACGTTGTGTGCGCGGCCCAAAGCTATAGCAGGGTCATCCTATACGCTTATCCCAACTTTGCTTTTACCTTTTGCATGAGTAAGTGGAGGGGTAAAGGCAGTCACTTCCAGAGACGGGGTTGGAGAAGAAGGGGCGGTATGAACAGGTGGAAGAGCAGCGGTATCAGCTTTCTCGTCACTTAGCTTTCTTTTCTTCGAGTCAGAAGTCAAGTTGGCTAGAGGTTTGTTTTTCAAGTTTTTAATGCGGGCATACTTGTCTTTGTTGTATTTGGTGGCCATTTCTGCTAAAAAAAAGGGGGGGAAAGAAAGAGAGAGAAGCAATTCCCAATTAGACAAAAAAAAAAAAAAAAAAAAAAAAAAAAAAAAAGAAGTGAAGGATGGATGATCTTACTTTTCTCTTCTCGGCGGATTTTCTCCAAGACATACTTTGAAGGTTCGGGACCTAAACAACAGTCGAATAGATGACAAGGATCAACGAAATCGTCGAAATCCTCTATTTCACAAGCATAGGCAAGGGTAGCACGAACTCGGTGGCAATGTTTATCTTCCATGTCAGGACGATCAAGAGTTGTGAAGAGTCAGAAGAAGAACTTCGTTAGACAAGTAATCAAGATGTTAAATAGAGACAAAAAAAGGATAATGGAAATACGCATCAAGTGCTAGGACTTTCCATTTTCATAGTAATCTTGGGAATTCCCCCCCATAAATCGTCAGACAGGGTTTCCCAAAGGATGAAGGAAAACCTCTAACAACCCTAGATTTCCTATCCCAAGGTAAAAGTCCAAAATAACCACAGTGGGTAGAAGCTTTCAAGTGGTACAAAAATAAGAATTCATTCAAAGTTATCAATTCCCCATCGCAAGCAAACATCCAGATGGACACACAACTAATGATCATCCTCCAAGTGTTAGGGACAAGTTGACCAGGGGAAATTTGAAATTCATTCAAAAGTTGCGTAATAAATGGATGGCCGGGGAAATGAAGGCCACACAGAAAGTTAGCCTTGTAAAAGCACACCTCCCCGTGGGCAAAGTTGCAAGCTTTCTCACCCAAGCGAGGTAATTTAATAGAGGTAACCTTAGGAAATTGAAACCTTTTCCTAAAACCCTTTAGGTGACTCTTTTTAAAGGAACAAGACTCAGAAAAAAGCATGCAAAGGGCATGAAGATGAAGACGAAGGCAACTTTGAAGCAGTGGTGTCAACTGCCCTACTCAAAGAATTTGCACTAGAAGACAATCCCGTCTCCAATTCACTAGACCTAACGTCGTCTGCCTTATACTCAATGCTAGCCATCTTAGAATGGTGTCTTATCAGAGATTGCCAAATCAAAGGATAGAGAAAAAGCAAACGAGCCTAAAAGCAGAAAAACGAGACGCAAATAAACCCGCTTGGGGACAGCGACCAAAAGAGTATTCTAAGAAAACCCCTAACCTAGCAAAGAAGAATGAAACTGAGGGGCACTCTTGGCTAACGAATTCAAAACCAACCATCAAAGCATATGGAAAAGAGGCCTTACCAGGAAAATTCAAAGTATGGAGATTTCTCAGCATTCTAAAGTCCAAAACAAATAGGGCAGAGGAAGAGGAATGATTTTTCTAAAAAGGAAAAATGGAATTAAGGCAAGCAAAAATCAAGGAAATTACACACATGCCACGAACAAAAGACCTACACTTGTTCATTTCCTGGGGGCTAGTCCTTTCGCATTTAAGATGAGAGCCAAAATTTTAGGAACCGAGAAGATACGAATCATCATGTCTAATCACATTTATGAGATCGTCCAAGTTCATGACGACCACAGAATGGAGGGGCAACTGACGAGTATTAAACTTAGGTCGTCTAGGCAATAGACGACCTTAGTTACATCCAAGTCAAGGACGGGTGCAGGGGCAAGACCTCGTCAGTGTACATGAAGATAGGTCTGCATACATTGAAAGCGTAAATAAATGCTATCAAGACAATTGACAAGAAATAATTGAGTCGGAACAGTTACAAAAGCAATGATGACCTAACGGTCATCCGATAGGTCTTAAATACAATCTTCAAGGTCAATTGATGTCGCGTTTCCTTCAGGAGAAAAACGCCCAGAGGAGCATTAACAGATACAATTACACCAACACGAAGTAAGCTATAAAAAGGGAATGCAACCCAGGTAAAAGGGACATAAAAAAAATTAGAGAGATAATTGTGAGAAACTTCTTTTGAGAATTGATAAGCTAACTTTAGCATCAGAGTATTCTCAGTTGGCATCATGCCGGTGAAAGCCTCCCTTTTCTTTCTTTTCTTAATAGCAGGTACCAGAGATCGTCCATCGATACTAACAAGGAGCATACTGACGAGGTCAAGTTTCGGCTTCATCACAAAGAATCAAAACAAATTCATGAATCGCTGACTAGTAGAAATATATCAATTTCGTTAACAAAAAACACTAGCACCTTAGCTACTGTACGGTCTATCAAGAATTGCCAATGTGCTAAAGCGGAAGCTACTGTACGGTCTAGAGACAACGTAACGTAGGGGGAAGTAAAGAAATGAAAACAGACATAAATATAGCCATCAATCATAAGGACTAGTTACATAAATAATTGAGATTGAATGGTATATACCAGGCGACCTAGCGATAATCCAAATTGACCTGTCTACTTTGATCCCCGTCATAGTTTACCACATGTTTTCTGTGATCTTAGGCATCTCTTTCTTATCAAACTAATAGTTCTACCACTTTCTTTCTCATTGAACTAATCGTTCTACAACTTGGACCAAAGAAAACAAAAATTCCACGAAGAGAATTAAGCTGTCAATATCTCATATTCATTTTCTATCGATCATGGCAAAGACAATTCTACAAGCATCTTTTTTTTTTTTTCTCTTTTTAATTTTTTTATGTGTTTATTGTAAGCAAAGAGAATTGTAATATATAACGAGATAGATCTCAAGAGAGTTGCATTAATTCCTATAAAGGATGTAATATTGTACTTTGTTAGAAATATATTAAACATATTAGAACAATGTAATAGGCCAAAGCCCACCTACTTTTTGTAAAAGACACATCTCCTACTTGTACTAGAAGTCTAGAGTTTAGTCTACTATATATACTAATGTTATGGTTCATTGTAATACATACTTCGTACTACATTCTCATATAATAGAGATGTAATTTTTAAGGGTTTTCTCCTTGGATATAAGCCGTCAAGGCTGTACCACATAACTCTCATGTTCTAATGTTCTTATTCTATACTTCCTTTTCTGCATCTACTCTAACATATACAACATAATATACACATCAATGCTAATATTTAACATATCTAATGCTACCTTAAAAATTGAAAATAAATTGAGAAGATTTTGTAACTTATTTTATTATTATAATGAATTCGTTCAAAAGGTTGGTTCTAAGATTTATTCCTAATGGGATTTCATGTAAATCTTAGTGCTTTTGTTAGTGATTAATATGTTTTTATGAGTTTGAGATCTTGGCACGGTAATTTTGATTATAATATTTTTGAGGACAGGATAAAGTTATTTGTTAAAGATCTTACTTCAAATAAGATTAGATTGTGGCCCAACAATGTCTAATCAAAGCTTGGCTCATTAAGATGGATGACATTTGGTGTGATAGTTATATAATTATATTGGTACGGCAGATCAATGGAATTTATGAGAAGATAATATTTATTACAAGTTTGCAATTAGTTTGATAAAGTGCACAAGAGCATGGATTTATTTATGGAGACTGATTATCTTGTTCAGGGAAATTTTCCTCTTATTAAGGTGGAATTATTGTGAAATGAAGAAGGCTTGATAGAATTTGTGTCAAGTAAAGATTGCTGGGTACGTAATTGTCTCAAATTCTTATTATGACTTGGATAGTTATTTGAGTTTTCTAAATTAAGGAAACTTCATTTGGTTATTATTATTTTTTATTTTTTTTTATAGGAACTTGGCTGTCATTGTTTTTCCCTGATGTGGAAGAAAATTTTATTCCTAAATAAATAAATTTTTATAGATCACATACATGGGAATAGATATAAACTATCACCAAACATCTAAATAGGATCTCTGCAAATAATCGTAGGAGAGAATGTCGATTGATATGGAAGAAATAAATTAATTACAGAAAGGGAAAATATATAAGACTCTTTATGGAAACGCAAAAGTCATGATAAGTGTTCAATTACTTTTACACATTTTGGCCAAAAAAACACCCACATCAATAGGTGTAAAGTTGTGTATAATTATACAAATACTACAGTGACCGTGCACAATGTAGCTCGTGTATTTACTATTTTAATAATTTCTTCTCTCTCCTACATCTGACTCTCATCTCAACTCTCTCTTTCTCATTTCATCACAACTCTTTTTTTCTCTCATCTCAACTCTGCAAAGCCGATTAGCTTCTCCTTCTTCTTCAAAATCTCAGGCTTCGAAGACGAAGACGACGATAGCTCGGCGGAGATCTCGCACGCCACGGATTGAGTTCGATCGGTGAGTTTGGCTGGCGAGTGAGTTAGGAACACCAATTAGCCTCTCCGATCCAACAATTCGTTTGGAAACGAGACGGTGACGGAGAATTGATCGGACATGGAGGGCGAAGCTCGTTACTACTTGGACAGCTCCAACGCCTCCATCGGTGCCATGGGGTTTTTGTGTGGGGCCGAGGTCTCGAACTCCAGCTTCGCCGAGGTCTCGAACTCCAGCTTCGCCGAGGATCGAGACAATGAGAGTCGTTGATGATGGGGTTTAGGGGTCTCGATTTTCTATGGGGTTTGGATTTACTGTTTGGAATTTCTATTTGGATTTTCTGTGGGGTGATGGTGGTTGATGATTGTGGGTTGATGGTGGTGGGTGGGTGGCTAGGTTTGATGGTGGTGGTTGGGTGGCTGATGGCTAGGTGTCGGTGATTTTGGGTTTGTGTTAGGTCTGTGAGAGGGTTCTAGAGAGGAGGAGAAGGAAATAATAAAAAATGTAAAAAGAATGAATATTTTATTGAATGGATATGTAGAATAGATAAACTGATATAGATGTTTTGTAAAAGTGGATGTGTAAAATAGAAAAAGTAAAATTTTTCTCGTAAAATAGACAAAAAATTTACCCGAACTGATATGGTTGCTCTAATCCCACAATGATCAATTTCCCAGTATGAATGGAGAAGCACATTGTGAAAGAGATGAGTCATGACAATCAGTCAATCACCAATAAAGCAACTCATATATAATATTACTTGTTAAAGTTGGATTATTGATAATTTATCGTGTATAACTGACAACTTCAACATCAAAGTTAGTCTAATATGATTAAGGGTTGTATTTATTACACACAAATTAATGCATAAAAGATGGTTTCACTTCACTTAATTGTTGTTTAATATGATTAAGGGTTGTATTTATTACACATAAATTAATGCGTAAAAAAGTTTTACATATACTCATTTTTGAACTAAAAATATGACTTAAAGTCACGGTTATATAGTTTAAAATTATGATTTTAAATCACAGTTTAGTTCAAAAATAAGGTGAATTTAATACTGTGTAACAGTTTATGTGCAACAATTATTTGCCTATAGTTAAACAAGGTTTCTATCCATGATGGGTTTGGTAGAAGTATCTTAATTGTGTACGTAATGTCTTTTTACTATTACGAACACACTTTTTTATAGATTAGATGGTCAAAATAGTTAGTGTACATGTGTTATTATAATGATCGCAAATGAGAGTGAAAGAGAGAGAATTTAGTCGGGAGGACAGAGAATTAATCCAGTGAAAATATTTTTGGAAATGTATTTTCCACAGAGAGAGAGAGAGAGAGACTAAACTAGACTTTTAAGGGCATAGCAGGAGGCTAAGTGGTGGAGTATCCTCTTCTTTTTGCTTTTGCTATTTCTGATAACCAATCAAATATTATTTCCTTGCCATAGATAGTGAAGGGCGGTCCCTCCTATGTATGTGGTGGGTGCCAACCCGTACATAGCGTGTGTGTTTTGGCATAGAAGGAAAAAGTAATAATAATAGAAGTGATTTCAAAACAAAATTAAAATTATATATTAGACATCAGAACATGTTCAAGCCATGTACTTTCACATTAGTCTCTTAAAATTAGCATTTCACAATTTGGGATTGTAATTGCTTGAAAAATTAAAATTTGAAAAGGTTTGGCCAATTTTACTGGAAAATGTATTCATGAAGATATTCTAGTGTTAAGCAAGGAATGCATGGGTTTTGATTAAAGTTTGCACATACCATAGAGTGTTTTTTTTTTTTTTTTTTTTTTTTGGAGAATCATACCATAGAGTGTTAGGTGTGACAAAAAGGAAACAAAGGTCGGTCCGTATGTTTAACAGTAAACGCAAGTGGGTAAGCTTTTTTGCACATTGTGGGTCTAGAAGACGAGTTTCAAATTTTCAATTTGATGAGGCCAAAGCATGAGACCATTTTCTTCAAATTCTATAAAAACGGACAAACAAACATATAGTGTAGGACCTTTCTACTGAGCGCATAATTGAATCTGATAGAGGAAAAAAAGAGACTTTAGGTGGGAATTGAAAAAAATCATTTTCTCACTTGGATAGTGGGTATATAATGATAAGTATTCGGTTACTTTTTCTTTATGATCATTTGAATCACCATGAATTATGATGCTCAATTCTTCCATATGATTTCTTCATTTCATATGGAAGAATTTGAGTGGCCAATTATTTTTGATAATAAGGAATTGAACCATCTATATCATCAGTTACATTTGTGAACGCAAGTTGCTGAAAATTAAATAGCAACAACAATCTTTCCCTACATAATGATAAACTGTTTTGAGCCGGTCCAGTCATGAGTATATATATATATATTTTTTTTCCAAAAAAAATAGTATTTTTTAACTTTTCGAATTCATGATTAGTCATTATTTCACAGGTGTGTATACAAGAAATTGTATTTATATATTTATTTTGTAAGAAGAAGAAGTCAGTATTTCCTAATATTTGTTTTCCCTTTCATCAACTAATTTACCTTCGTCTTTTTCAGGCCAAAATGGGCTTTTATCCATTTTTCACAAAATTTTTAGCAAAATGTCCTATGTCTAAAACTATTTAAGGAAATGCCTTTGTTTTGAAACTCGATTTTTGGAACATTGAGTTATAGTAAACATGGACTTAGGAATTTTTTTTTTTTTTTTTTGGAACTCAAGTTTCATGAACTCGAGTACCATGTAAAATACTCGAGTTCATGGAACTCGAGTTCCACTTGAATTTTTTCAAGGAACTCGAGTTCCATGAACTCGAGTACTTCACATGGTACTCGAGTTCATGGAACTAGAGTACTTTACATGGAACTCGAGTTGCAGATTTTTTTTTTTTTTTAATTTTTCAGTTTGCTATAACTCGATTGTCCAAAAATCGAGTTTTAAATTGAAATTCAATTTTTAGAAAATCGAGTTTCAAAACATGGGCATTTCCCTAATTAGTTTCAGATATGAGGCATTTTGTTGAAAAGTTTTGGTGAAAGGGGCAAATGCCCATTTTCTCCCTCTTTTTCACATAATTTTATTGTTTTTTTTTTTTTTGGTAACGATTGCAATTCCTGTTCACATGTGAGGATTTTTTGAGTATTCGATTTTATAGGTCAATACAAACATGATAAATTTATTAATCATGTCAGAATCACTCGATCTTTACACAACATGTTTATTAAATAGGTTGACATGACATGACTCACATGACCTATTTAATAAACAAATCATGTTAGGGTTGACACGACTTTGCATGAGCACGATCCATTCAATGAATAAGTCATGTATTAACCTGTTAGCAATTCTCATATTTTATATAATGTATAATTTATACGACTAGATTTCAAACAAAATTGTCAAGGGCCTTGTAACTCAATTAGTTGACATCTCTTGATGTTTTTAACGGAGACATTTATTGTTCAAATCCCCTCATTTCCATTGTAACTATCAAATTATCAACCAAAAAAAAAAAATCAAATAATGTCAGCAATATTTAAAATATAATTACAACCATAGATATTGAAGGGCACATTAGTAAAATTTACATTTAATTAAATGGGTTAGATTGGCTCAAGCTAGTTTCACATGTCAAACATGAATTGGCCTGCTTATTAAACATGTTTGTTCTTGTTGACCCAAATCGAATACCAACCCATTAAACCTAAACATTGACCTGCTTACTTCGTGTCATGTTCACGAGTCTTATCAAATATTAACACCCTTTGTTGTTGGCCTGGCACAGACTTGGTAGAATCAGTAGATGATAAATTGTGGTAATTAATTCCATTAGAATCTTGGGAAGGCTTACCTTCAAGATCATAAATGCTTAAGATTCAAATTAAATTTTTTTTTTTTTTTTTTTTTTTTTTTTGAGAAGGAGATTCAAATTAAAGTTAATTAATATATTGCCAAGAACCTTGTAAATCAATTAATTGGCATCTCTTAGTATTTTCAACAAAAACTTCTCTTGGTTCAAATCCCCTTGCCCCAACTATTGAATTATTAAAAGAAATAGTTAATAAATTTTTTTATCTAAAAAATTCTAAATATGCAAAATACCTAGTCGAGGGCACAATTTATATATTGTGCCATGTGCCCAGGATAAGCGTATATTCCTCTTACGGCTGAGGGAAACAACTTTCACAAATCCTAAAATGTGTTGGAGGGAAACAATTTTCTTTTTCAAACCATACCACCATTGGGTGCAAGTGCATACATCCCCCAACGCTTCCCCATGTGCTATTACCATTGGATTAGCTTTTTGATAAAAAAAAAAAAAAAATTATTTACTTATGAGTTATGTTAATGAGTTTCTTTAGGGTAATGAAAAATCGTGATTAGACCACTATCACTACTTACTACTGATTTTTATCTACTTATCCAAAAAGTTCAAATTGTTATTTAACCAAATTCATAATCAAGATGAATAAGGCAATAAACCAGCTAACACCCACAACTCACACATGTTAACAAACTATATGTTGATGAAGAGAAAATCCGCTACGGGGAAAACACTTTGAGACCACGCCAGCATGCCGAATCTACAATAAAGATGGTTGTTATACAATGCTACTTACAAAACCTCCCATATGAGTAAGGTACTTGTATCCGAAGATACAACTCCTCGCTCCTGCTACGACATGTTGCATCAATTGCTTCTCTTCAATAGCTTCCTGGTTTTCAAGTTGATTGCCAACTGTAAATTCGATCTCTTGAACTCTTCAATGGCACTAAAAGATTTGATGGTTGTCTTTTTGGTTTCCAATAGCAATCCAACACACTTAAGGATGAGCCACGGTTTGGATGGAATCTTCTTTCTAGGGCAAGTCAATTTGGAAAGAATAAAGGTGTGGGGGTTACAAGATTTCTCTCTCAAGGGTTTTGGTAGTCTCCCCTTCTCTCATCTAGATTAGGACTAATTTTTCATTCTTATACAAGTCACAATTGAGGGTTGGTTTGCTATAAGAATAATCTAGAATATCAAAATTAATTTCTTGGATAGACAGCATAATTGAGTTTATTTTGTGTAATTCAATTTCAATCTCTAACTATATCGCTTGACACATTGAATCACAAAAATTCTTTTTGTAGCAGTTTGAAATTTATCTTATGATCTTGATCCTCAATGACTTAATGCAATTAATTAGAGTTGCGGTGGTTGTTGTGGTGGTTGCGGCAACATTTTTGTGGGTTTATATTTTATATTCTATCAATTGGTGTTTATATTATTTTAATAGGTAATGTGTTAAATTAAGAAATGAGAAATATGGTATATTATTAAATGAGATGTTAAAATAAATAAAATAATTATTTTGGGTGCTGAAAGTTAAATTTTCTCGTACCACAAATGTGAATGCTCTTAGACTATAGAGTAGATCCCATAGAGTCAAATAAATATAAACCAATAACTCTAGGCGATTTGAGGTGTTAAGCAGTGTTGTTGATACCGTACCGTACCGGTCGGTACGGCCAGAATATACCGTACCGGCTGGTGATCCGGTACGGTTAACCCCTACGTTTCGTACCGGTAAAAATACCGGCCGTACCGGGCAATACCGGTCGGTACAGAAATTCTTTTTTTTTTTTTTTTAAGTTTTGTAATTTTTGAATTTTTGTTAGGAAAGAATGGTAACTTATTTGCATTAACTTATTAGTATTATTTGTTTTTTTAGTATGCAATGGTAACTTTTAAGCTTTCTATTTTATTTTTTTTCCCTTTTAATTGATACTAAAGTTTAAAACCATGAATAATTAGTTTTGAATTGAGGAAATGTTTTATGGTAAACTTTTATATTTATTATTGTAGGAGCTTAAGAATTCTTGCCTTTGGCTTTGGTATTTTTGGCTTGACCTAACCTTGCCTTTGGCTTGAATTCCCTTGTCCCACATTGGAAGGAAAGCTTTCCTCTTCATGCCTTATAAGGCATGAACCAATGGATGAAGAGTACCACTAGTTTGGTCAAAGCCAAAGGCAAGAATTCTTAAGCTCCTACAATTATAATATATATATATATATATATATATTTTTTTATAAATATAAAAAATAGCGGTAAACCCGAAACGGTACACCGGTGTTGACCGGTATCCGAAATATATCGTACCGGTAGCCAAACCGGTACGGCCTCCGGTACGGTATTGACATCCTTGGTGTTAAGTGTTTAGACAATGATGGCAATGGAAGATGAAATACTTAAGATTGAACTGGTTTTAGTCACCCTCAAAGAATGTTGAAAGTAGATGAGGGAAAGAATTTAGAGAGAAGGTAAGGAAATTTGGATTAATTTTCTTATATGCCAGCATTGCACTAGTTATAGGTACTTATAGAATAGTTCTTTGCAATGTCGTGACCAATGTAGAGACCAACTAGTAACTAATCAGTAATCACTTAGACTCTAACAAACTAACTAATTGGGAGCACTACTCACATATCTCCCACTATATAACTACTTATTAAAGTTGTCAATTTTGTTTCACTGAAAGTTTTGGTATGTCCATTGGAACAAAATATTTTTGTATTGGTCTAATCTGCATACGATTTTGGAATTATAGAGAAAATTATATATATATATATATATATATATATGTGTGTGTGTATATATTACAAAATAAATATTCTTAAGTATTCGTCACATAGTATTTTTTTTTCATCAAGTTATCAATTAATATATTCTTAATATCATCATCATATAACATGTCATGTATGAGATTATGAAAAAAAATCTTATGTTATGCTTGGTAACAATTTTTATTTTCTATTTTCAAAAACTTGTTTTTGGAAATATAAAGAAAAAACAATTTTCTTGTATTTTTGAAATCAAAAACATGTTTGGTTAGTTAAAATTAAAAAGATAGTTTTTTGAAGAAAAAAATAAATAAAAAAATATTAAAATATGTTGTGACTAAGATTTGAACTCTTATGCTAACTCATTAAATAAGATAGATTTATTAAATTAAATGTGAGTTTTCATTAAATTTTGAAATTTTGAAATTGAAAACAGTCTTTTGTATGTTTTCAGTTTTTTTCACAAATTGAGTTTTGAGAACAATTTTTGTTTTCAGTCTATTTTGGGTTACCAAACAAATTTTTTAGACTTAAAAATAGAAAATTGTTTTTTAAAATAGAAAATGATGGGGAAAAAACAGTTACCAAACATAATCTTAATAACTAAAAAAATAAAAACAAATGTCATATGTGAGTAAAGCAAAAAGAAAAAGAAAAAGAAAATTCTGATTGCATGAGAAGAAAAAACACAAACAAATACAATACAATTCACGACTGGCAAAAAAGTAAAATGAAAAAAAAAAGTAAAATGAAAAACAAAAAGACGGAATGGTCAAATGGAAAAACCAAAAACAAGTTCATGAGAAGAAAACTTAACACTCTTTCACACAAAAATTCATCCATTTTCTTCTTATATTGTTGAACACATCATCCTTCAGCATTTTGCAAGCCATCTTCCTGAATCAATCTTCAAGCAGTTGCCTACCGAAATTGTGCATTGAGTCAGTTCATCATAATCATAATCAGTTATTAAAGACATACATTTTCAAAAAGGAAGAAAAATAATGACATTGTAAACTAAAAGTAATAAACTGTCAATAATAGATCAACCCAATAAGCTTAACATAAATGAATCACATATTTTCTTTCTCCCTGCTCAATTAAGAGTTCAAGCCAGTAATCAGGGAGTTAAAATTCGTATTAGAACCATCAATCTCATAAGAAAAACATTAAAAAAGAAAAAAGAAAACCCCCACTACTTAAATTAATAAAAATATCGATTAAAACCTTGTAGTTATAACTTACCTAGTTGACACCTTCCGCCACTTTTGAACAAAAATAAATCAAATTGGTGTGGACAATTTTAGGTCAAGGTCTCATGACCCAACTACTTGAAGCATGAATTTAATTAAATTAGATAATTTTAAGAAAGCCCCAATATGACAATGAATAAATAGGGCCGTGTTATGTTCAGGTTAGGGGGTTCAAATGAACCCCTGACTTGACCAATTTTTTTTTAAAAAAAAATTTGTTTTGACCCCTTAAAACAAAAATTTGAACCTCCTGATTCTAAATTTTATTTAAACTCAACTGAAATAAATTTGAATATAATCATCTTAATACTACTTTCACAATATTTTCACAATAAAAGTTATGGGGCAAGATTTTACAGGTTTCCCACAATTGACATCACCTTTTTACCTACCTTTAACAACTTGCCACCAAGATTTTGTTGTAAAATTTTTGTGAAAGTTTGCGTCAGTAGCACTACTCTTACAATATTTAATTTTATAAAAATTCTAAAAAGTTTCAAATTTTTGCTCCTACGTTAAAAAAAAAAATATATATATATATATATATTTCCTGGACTCTGGCTTACTTTGCTTACTTTGCTGTTGACAATGAAATAAATTTGTTTTTCCCCTGTACTTTTCTTCTTCAAAAGCAAAAAATTACACCACCATTACAACCAACATCTTTATCTACATATATATGTGGTTCTTGCCTCAATCTCCTCATCTACACCACCATTACAACTGGCATCTTTATCTACATATATATGTGATTCTTTCCTCATTCTCCTTATCTCTCTTTCTCTCTTCTATATTTCTTAGTTTTTCTTTTTGTTTGATCAAGTAATTTGATTAAAGATCTATAGATTTCCAAGTCTAAGAAGTCTTTTACTTCTTGCTCAAATTCCAAGAGAGTGACCATGTATATGATTAAAAAGCCATATTCTTCAAAAGCAAAAATGTATATTAGTTACTATTTTTTTTCATAGTTTCACCTTATTATAATTACAATCTTAGAAATTTAAACTTTTCTTCAATTAAAATGTTAATGGGCCATAATTTTATCTCCCATATCAAATAGGATACTAAAGAAAAGCTATCTTCATTAACATAAAAATCGTAGGCATTGATAATTTGATACATTGAAAATGGAGACTTTAGTAGCATATAAAACATAGAAATTAACACTATAGAATCTACATATATATAAAGCATAAATCATACAAGAAATACACCTAGGAACTACTAGGTTTGTAAGTGATAATATAAATTTTGAACTAGTGGCATTTGTTGGTTGCATGAATTAGAGGAATTTGCCCTCCAATGTATTTAGTTTGAATTTAGTTTTACTAGAAAATTTCATAGATTAGTTATAACTAATAATAATAGAATGCATGAAATCAATGGTTCATAGATATATATATATATATATATATAGGGCAAAACTTAGGTGCAGTACCTTAGGTACCCCTTTTAAAATTTAAACACTTGTCCACTTACTTAACACTGAAACGGCAGTTTACCTCTCCGTTTATTTCTTTTTCTCTTTTATTTTTCCCCTGTTTCAGACTTAAGAACTCCCACAAGAAAACCCCAAAACTCACTAGCTCCTAGATTTCCTATGACGTTCTCTTTTCTTCTCTTTCTCTCTCTCTTTCCTTCTCTCTCGCTTAGGTTGTTTGAGTTATCGAATCCAACTCTCTGAACTCTCTCTCTCTCTCACTCTATTTTCACATATTGGTTGGCTGGAACTAAAGTGATTCGTTGGTATGTATCAACTAAATCTCATTATAGGTTTTCAATTCTAGTTGCTGGGTTTGTGTTATTTTGAGGCTGGTATAGTTTTTCTCTGACTTGGGTGTCAATTTTGGTTAATGGGTCTATGTTATTATTGCTTTGGTTAGTTTTGATATGGGTTTCCAATTCTAGTGCTGGGTTTGTGTTATTTTGAGGTTTGGTAGAGCTTTTCTTTGTTGATTCTGATTTGGGTGTCAATTTTGGTTAATGGGCCTGTGTTATTATTACTTTGGTTAGTTTTGATTTGGGTTTTCAATTCTAGTTTCTAGGTTTGTGTTATTTTGAGGTTTGTTAGAATTTTCCTTTGTTGATTCTGATTTGGGCGCCAATTTTGGTTAATTGGTCTGATAAACCACAAAGCTGATAGACTCCTAAGAAACCATTTTGACATCGCATCAGTAGGAAAAGCAAGAAAAGAACAAACCCTTCACTGTCTAAGTGTGTGGATCACTGTGTTGTAGTAACACCATGTCTTAATCTTATCAAATTCATTTATGTATAAAAAATAATTGCTAGTTATATAAGGCCACTTATAATTTTTGATCATATACGTAGGGAGGAACACTGGCATTATTTGTGATAATTTAGTTCTAGTGCTTTCTTTGTAATTATTGATAGTACGATTGCTTCTTAAGGATGATGGGATCCTTGTAGAGTAGCAGGTAGTTGGTGATAATGTAAATTGGTAACTATTGATAGTACCCTTTGAAGCTGGCTATCCAGTTTTGAAGAGAGAGTGAGAAGCATTTGAGTTTTACGTGGAAGAGGTACAAAGGAAAATTAACAGCAAATGGACATTGATTTCTCTGTTCACCTTGATGAAGTTGAGTTCTAATTATTTTTTCAATGTTTGACGTTTGTCTTTGGTGTTTGATTGATAGTTTCAAATAAAAAATTCGAAATTGGAAAGGCAAAAGATTCTTAGAACAGCAATCAAATACTAATCTTAGAGAATTAAATACAAATATCTTGATTTGCATATTTTGGAAGTTATTGGAGGCATTGATATTAGTAATACCTGGAGATGTTTTAGTGGCTAGTGAATTTTTTTGGTTTATTTGTCATATCTTCTAAGACTGCTCTGGTGACTGGTCATTAACATTGTAGCTTGATTTTTAAATGTGGTATCTACTGAATGTATAACTTTTCATTATTGCAGGAAAATAATGACAATTGGGTTAGCATGCTTAAAGATTTGTTCATTTTTTCTCGACCTCTCAGTTGAAGCATGTTCTCAAGGAATATCTTCATTAAATTGTCACAAGATGCAAGGTTGCTCCTGCCTGTTTTCTGTCCAGATTTTTTACAAAAGAAGTTGTTTGCCTGCCTTTTTCCTTCACTGCTTGCTTTCTTAGAAGATATGATAGTTTAACGGAGACAAAGTGATTTGCAGCCCAACCATTTCGAACATATTGTTTGCCAATCAAGAAGAGAGGCAGTTGGTGTTAGATTGAATAGGTAGTAGGGCTCATGAATATATTCAATTTATTCTGTACAATTGTAATTTATTTAAAAATTGCAAAATACGCATTGTATTTAATTAGTGAATTATGTTTTTAGTTTACAAATGGGAGCAAAGGAAATGATTTAAAAAATTAGTGAATTCTCTTTTGCAACATGCCATGTGATATTTGTAATGTGACTTCACAATTTAATAAAACATTGGTTACTTCATTTTATTATCAAAACTAAGTTCCTTATCACATAAAATTGAAATAGAATAAGCACTATACGAAAACAAAATAAGAGTAACTTCCAAAAGCCGAAGTGGATATGGCCAAGCCCTTTTCAAGTCGGCATGACTAATGGGAATTCAGATACGGGCAACACATTTGCTCATGCGCATCCATCTAAAAAGTGTAGGCAGATTACTAGATTACGATTCTACTAAGCTTAAGAAAATTCAAGAATGGAATAGGTGAACGGCTAATCAAATTACAGCTAAGAGTAAAAGGGTTTAAACTTGCTCCACCTTATAATGGCAGAGACAGCCAGTTACATTTTTTTACAAGCAAGAACTAGTTATGGATGTAAAGTAAGAGTAAAGAGCAAAGCAGCAGGAAAGTGAGCTAAGTGTATCAATTGTAGGCTATTCAAAAAAGAAATTAGAGACTCACTTGCATGTGCAGTATAAAGTTGAATATATTTCACTAGGAAATTATAACCAGTGAAACATATTTTGTGAGAGTTTTATGATCAGATCAAATATTGCTTTGTGCTTTTCCTCTTTAGTTTTTCTAAAGGCTAAAATGCTGCTAGGGAGTATGCAATCTACCAAAGTAGATTGTACCTTGTCCTGTTTAGGTAAATTTTTGCAATACTCGTATCAATTACCAAATTTCATCCCAAAAAAAAAATTGTCAAATTGTCCCTAACCAAGTCCAAACTGAAGAGATGAAAGTGAAATCGTGTTAAATGTATTTCATTCACTTGCCAAGCAATTCTCAGAACTCCACTCCTCATTTCAAAACTTGAATAAGAGTGTCATACAATAGCACATTCTAGCAAAATTGGAAATCATACAACCTTACATAAAAGAAAAAACAAAGACATCTCAAAATTGATTAGTATGTCTGGCAATCAGTAGATGATTTTCAGGAGAAATGCTTGATCGGACATATATGATAAACTCTGTTTCTAAACCACATTCCTTGACCTACATCAATCTTCCCATGTCAACAATCTGCTTGCACATAAACCCCAAGACTGCCCTTTCAACTGCTTTCATGTTCCTCACAATGTCTTCAACTCCACTTGCATCTCCACCACATTCTTTATTTTCACTGTCATGGCATGAAAAAAGTAACTGGGTCAATTGCTTAAAATGAAATACCGACCCAAATTTTTTTCCAAAATTCCTACAAGAAAACTAGAAGAATGAATCTACATTATGACAATTTCAAACTAATTACATTGACTCTAGATGCAATTTGACATTAGGAACTTCAGGAAGATTTGAACCATGGTCAACATCTACCGCCCAGCTGGTAAACCATGTAATTGCATGAAATTCTTCCTTGGTGATCCCCAAATGTAATAAATATTTATTACTTGTAGGGTGGCCAGGGTCATAGAGCTAGTAAGCTCATAATAAATTGATCTACAAATAATAAACATGGCCAACTACCACCACACTAAGTTCAAACCCATGGAATCTAATGACTAGCATTGCTGCCATCCCTTGCAGAATGAATAATCAGACACAATGCTTGATGCCTACCATTTCCAAGTAAAATTGAAATAGAATAAGCACTACATGAAAACAAAATAAGATAACTTCCAAAAGAAATAAGCACCACTTAGATTCTTTTGTTCAGCCAATATCTATGAAAACTGAATCCAACATATCCAGCATATGTATTATAATATAAATATGCCTCTTCCTCTGAATCAAACTCCATTCCAATAATAACACAGACCCATTAACCAAAGCAATAATAACACAGACCAATTAACCAAAATTGACGCCCAAATTAGAATCAACAGAGGAAAATTCTAACAAACCTCAAAATAACACAAACCTAGAAACTAGAATTGAAAACCCAAATCAAAACTAACCAAAGCAATAATAACACAGACCCATTAACCAAAATTGATGCCGAAATCAGAATCAGCAAAGAAAAACTCTACCAAACCTCAAAAGAACACAAACCCAGCACTAGAATTGGAAACCCATATATCAAAACTAACCAAAGCAATAATAACACAGACCCATTAACCAAAATTGACACCCAAGTCAGAGAAAAACTATACCAACCTCAAAATAACACAAACCCAACAACTAGAATTGAAAACCTATAATAAGATTTAGTTGATACATACCAACAAATCACTTTAGTTCCAGCCAATCAATATGTGAAAATAGAGCGCGAGAGAGAGAGAGAGTTCAGAGAGCTGGATTCAATAACTCAAACAATCTAAGCAAGAGAGAAGGAAAGAGAGAGAGAAAGAGAAGAAAAGAGAAAAGTCATAGGAAATCTAGGAGCTGGTAAGTTTTGGGGTTTTCTTGTGGGAGTTCTTGAGTCTGAAACAGGGGAAAAATAAAAGAGAAAAAGAAATAAACAGAGATGTAAACAGCCGTTTCAGTGTTAAGTAAGTGGACAGGTGTTTAAATTTTAAAAGGGGTACCTAAGGTACTGCACCTAAGGTACTGTACTTAAGTTTTGCCCATATATATATATATATATATATAAAATATGGGAAATAGCGTAAATCTAATAAGACCCAGACACATTGGTCACCATAGTCGGGCGAACAGCATGAACAAGTGAGGTTAAGAAGCATTCAGCCGAAAAAAAATAAATAAATAAATGGGGTTAAGGTACTGTACTTAAGTTTTGCCCATATATATATATATATAAAATATGGGAAATAGCGTAAATCTAATAAGACCCAGGCACATTGGTCACCATAGTCGGGCGAACAGCATGAACAAGTGAGGTTAAGAAGCATTCAGCCGAAAAAAAATAAATAAATAAATGGGGTTAAGAAAGGCGTACAAAAAATTAAAAATGTATGAAGAGATATCCAGTAGCATATATTTATAAGAATTTTTTTTTCCTCAGGTCTATAAGTAATTCTCAACATATAAAATGTGGGAACATAAATGAGTAATGTGCACAAGCACTACTTACCTCAAGTATACAAAAGCAAGAAACCGCGAATCAAATCGCACTAGAACTTGCCCCAACATCTTCGTCGTCATCATCGCCCCTTGAAGCAAAATAAACACCGCAACAAATCAGTAAAATGCAATTCTACACTATTAACTCCAAAAGATAAAAATAATGATGTGCAAAACTCAAATCTAAGGTCTTAAAAAGTCCTAATACAACTAATTAGGGCCAAGATCTAAATTAACCAATGATAGAGCAAATAAACATGACCAAAACGAGCAACAATATGATTAAAAGTAGCAATAACTAATCATAATAATTAATAATAACAAAACATATATTTAAAATAGCATTATTTATGTACATAAATAATGCTATTTTGTTAACAAAATTCAATTTTAAAACTTAATCCCTAGTATCTCAAGTCATTCTCGGATTACACCTAAAATAAATCCCATTAAACAAAAAAAGTAAATCCATGCAAGGATCCATTTTATACCCAAAAAAAATCTATTCATATACATATATATATATATATATATATTAATAAGTAAAACGGAGAGAAAATCCAATTAGGTTTTAAATTGGATTCCAATTATTGTCTAATTTTGCGCTACGTGTCCTATTTAATTATTATTATTTTTTAAAATTTTTTGTTCTAGGTAAGTTAATGAGATGCAAAAGACGAAAGGTCTAATATAAATAAATCATCAAAAATCAAAGAAAAAAAGAAAGAAAGAGTAAACTCATGTGTATATTCAAAAGAAATTAAAATAAAAAAATAAGAGAGAGAGAGAGAGAGAGAATAATTTGAATCTATATATGTGTATAATTGTAATTTTTTAAAATTATATTGTGCATATGTACGGATTATACACTAGTAATAATAATAACAACCTTCGTTTTCATATAATTACATAATTATTTTTATTAAATTTGATATTTGAAATTGGGATAAAAATGTATCAATTTCTTTCATTTTTCGTTGTTACAACTATTGAATTTAAAAAAAAAAAAAATTAAAGAAAAAAAAGAGCCACATCGTCAATTGAGGGCCTTAATTTGAGAAAAACAACAACTGTATGTCCCAAGTTGAATACCTTCACCTGGTCCAATTATTATTAATAGTCCCAACCAGTAATTAGGGACTTAATTAAACTTCATCCTCTATTTCATAAGAAAAGCATTGAAACAATGAAAACCCCAAAAGGGCACAACCTTAATTAGTACCAACGATCACCAATCTTAAATTAATCAAAATCCTTCCAAAATCAATACTGATATTAGTGACAAATCTCAAGTCTCAACTACTTAGATGAAGCATCAATTTGATTAAAACAGATCATTTAATTTTAAGAAAATAACAAATTGTCAATTCATAAATCCTAATTTCACAAACAATTTTGAACTGACAGCATATGGTTTAGAACTAGAAGAGCACAAACAATTTAAGTTAAGGAGCTGAATTTGAAGTTCTTACTAAATTACCAGGAATGACGGAAGAATTTTGAACTAAAAATTTGCTTAGTCGCTTCATCCGCCCAATCCAATCTATCCCACCACTTTTCTTCTCCATGAATTAGACAGTTCTTCGCGCTTTTGGAATCAAATGGCAGCATCTCTAGACTATGACATTTTAGTACCTCAATCTTTCTAAGCAAAGGAAAGTGCAAGACATAGCAGCATATTGTATATAGGACTGGTAACCTAACCAAACGTAGAACCTTGAGACTTGAGAATATGAAATTTCTTGACATTTTTTCTATTTCTGCTCCATGTCCCAACTTGAATCCTATAATTTCCCTCAAATTTTTACAGTCACGTAAGTCAAGAGTTTCAAGTTTTGCAGCATAAATGAGCCACGTCACATCTCTCAAGTTGCCACAATCTCCAATCACTACCCTGCGAAGTTTGCCAAACATGGAACAATGGTCAAAGTTCTTAGGCATTTGATGGATCCGAAAAGGCTCAATTCCCACTTCTCTTAAACTTGAACATTGACGCAATTCAAGATGCTCCATTCTATATAGCGATGTGGGTGATAGTACGAGGGAGGTCAACTCATCGCATGAGAAGAGTGAGAGTTTTCTTATGCACCCTTGTAACCTCTCCAATGACATTAATCTTTGGATGATAGCTGTGTCGGAAGTAATGGCAATGCAGATTTCACTCAAATGTGGTAAGTTAACCAGATCCCCTAACACCTCTGAGTAACTGAAATATTTGTCACCGAACCTACTAAATATTTCCAAGAACTGAAATCTTGATATCAATCCCCTTTGTATTTCCGGAATGTTTGTTCCATTTAATATCAAGCACCTTAACTTTTCCAAATATTGAATTTCATCCGGCAATTCTGTGATAGCAGTTTCAGAGACATTAAGAGATTCCAAGTTGATTAATTTACCAATCTCCTTGGGTAACTCACGTAAGAGAAAACTATTTGACAAATCCAAGAGTGTCAAAGCAGACATCAAAGGGAAGAAACCAGCTGGAAATGTTGTTAACAATGGAACCTTACAAATCATAGTACGGAGATTCGGTAACTGCTTGACATTTTGGCAGAAATGTTCTATGCATGACGGTGAAGAATTTATGAGGACATCATCTATACTATAATCCCACAAAGACAACCTTTCTACTCCATTCCATATGCTTAATCCGCGTTCTTCATCTGACTCAGCATCTCTTTTAATGAATATTGCAACCTTGTCTCTACATTCCCACCAGGCCATGTCACGAATCAAACCGTGCATCTTAACGAACTCTTCTGATTCACCACTCTCCAGTAAACATGCACGCTCCAAACTTCTGATTATATATTCTCCATCATGGTAATATTCATCTAGAAGCCTTTCTGCTCTCCAATATTCAATGAGTTCCTCTTTCCTGATGTTATATCCATCAGGGAATAGACAACAATACAAGAAACAAGACTTAAAGGTAGCATTCTGCAGTTTTTCGAAACTAAACTTCAAAGGAAGCAGAACAGAATCCATGCCTGGAAACTCTGAAGGAGTGTTCCTCAATGCGGCTATTTCAGACTCCCAGTCTTCTGGATCCTTCCTACTAGCCATTGCACGCCCAACAGTGACCAGAGCTAGTGGCAAGCCTTTGCATTCTGCAGCCATATCTTCTGCAAGCTTCGGTATACGTGGATCAGAATTTAAAGTGTTTTCACCTACCTTCATCCGAAACAAACGTAAGGCTTCTTCTTGTGTTAAACACTCTACCTTGATATTTTGCTGAGCTCCCATGAGGCCACAAACTTCCTCTAATCGGGTTGTAAATATTACTTTGGACTCATTCTGATCATCTGGAAGAGGAATTCCTACAAGGTTGAGATCAAGCCATTCCCATATATCATCTAACAATAACAAAAACTTTCTCTCTTCTAGCCTGCGGCATATTAGTGTGGCATTTTCCTCTGTAGAAACAAATCTAGAGCCTTCAAGGAGACCCAATTTTTGGAGAATTGTATTCTGAATATTTTTCACATCTGGTTCTTTTGATACTGAAACCAAAATAACTTCCACAAAATCATGGCTTAGGCTCAAGAACAGATTGTTTATTCTGTGAAGGAGGGTAGTCTTTCCGACACCTCCGACTCCATATAAACCAATGACTCTCAGACTCTTGTCTTCAATGCATCTCCAGACCTTTTGAAGCATGGGATCTAAACCCATGGTCTCATCCATGGGCTTCTTGTTAACGGGATTA
This sequence comes from Quercus lobata, assembly GCF_001633185.2. Classification (NCBI taxonomy): domain Eukaryota; kingdom Viridiplantae; phylum Streptophyta; class Magnoliopsida; order Fagales; family Fagaceae; genus Quercus; species Quercus lobata. Next base: position 33,634,679 of record NC_044908.1, on the reverse strand, counting down.
TGCATCTTTGCAACCACAATGTCGAATCGACCTTTATTCTTCATCTTTTCTACCTCATCCAGCATTTTTCTTACTCTCTTTCCTAACTTATAGCTTTGCCAACAGTTTTTGGGACAATAACCTGCGAGACACTTGTTCTGCTCTTGTTCCTTACCATCTTGGAGAGTTTTGCTCACATCTTCATTCAGTTTCCGTACCCCATCAAACCAGCCAGCCACTTCGCAGGTACGCTTCGCGAGTGGTAATAACTCTTCGGTTTGGACCCTTTGCTGCACATCTTCATATATTTGCATGAGTTGCTCCATAGTAACTTCCAAGGAATTGAGATTTTCTTTCAAATCGCGAATGTGGACTAAACACTTGGACCCAGACTGCCATAGGCACAACCCAACTTCTTTAATGACTTCCACGAACATGCCAGAAGCCATGGCTATGGGTGACTACAAAAACAAATTTTAACGAAAAATGGTCAGCTAAAAGGAGGTGGAAAATGAGAAAAGAAACCGAAAAGAGACTGAAAAAGGGTTGCTGTGACTTGTGAGTAGAAGAGATGCTACTTGTGAGTACAAGTGAAAAATCAAAATCCCACTTGTTAAGATAAAAAAAATTTGCGAGAATAAGAACAACTAGAAACTTCAATCTCAAAGTGATACATGCAATTTCAGATTAAAAAAAATAATAATAAATAATAAAATGCAGGCTGTGGAGGAGATGTATCCATGTATAACCCAATTCCTTACTCAGCATGACTCAGTGTGATTACCTAGGCAATGAAACTTCATGTTACGGATTGAATTTGATTTCCAAGCAGGCATGAAATATCTCTCTTATGATTTTGATTATTACATTAATTGTCCTTTTATTAGAAAGGTAAAATCATAAATAATTTACATCCATGAACAAAGCATGATAGTAACAATGAACACACTTTGTCGATTAGATTGAGATACAGTCTATGCCACCACAAACGAAAATACAAAAGGGAACAAACACAAACCCAAAACAAATCATTGAAAATACCATGAAATAGAAAAACTGAAGTTGAGAGAAACAAACCTAAAATTGCAGAGATTGATGGAAGAAATTGTGGTGAGTTGCGGCTAGGAAGAGAGAAACGGAGAGAATGGGTATGGTGGTGTTGGGTTTGTGAGTGTGTGTTTGAATGGGTCGGTGGTGGCCGGTGGAGTGGAGATGGAGAAGGGAAATGGGTGGTGTGGGAAGATCAAGGGAGAGTGAGAAGATCACGGGACGCCGGTGGCGTGGATCGGCGTGGCTCAGAGCACGGCGGCATCGTGGATGGAGAGAGAAACAGAAGAAAGAGAGAGAAAGAGAGTGTTTCTTTCTTTCTTTCCTTCTTTTTTTTCTAGAGAGAGAAACAGAAGAAGGGTTTTGAGTTTTTGTGAAAGGTTTTTTTTTTTTTTTTTTTTGATGGGAGTTTTTGTGAAAGGTTGTGTGAAGGAATGTGTTTGTGTTAAATAAGAGTGAGTAATAACAATGTTACGCTTCTTTTTTTTCTTTTTTTTTGTTTTCTTTTTTTTTTTTGGTTTACGCCTAATAAATTGTCCAGACCAGATCTGAAAGAGAGAAGCATAGAGGATCTGTGTTTTTTTTTTTGGGTTTGTTGAGGATCTGTGGTTTGATGATGTAATTTATGAATTTTGGGTTGATGATTGGTTTTTCTGAAGCTTTGTTGATGATCAATGGCCTGATTAGTGCTATGTTGTTTTGTTGTTGATGTTGGATGATTTAGATGTTTTGTCGTTGATTTGGCTGGGTTTTGATTTAATGTTTATTTTTTTTGAATTTCTGGGTTTGTGTTCTTAAATCTGGATTTATGTTCTTGTTGTTCTTGTTCAAGACACACTTAAATCTCAATTCATATGATTTTTAATTTTAATTCTGTTTTTAATTTTTTTTATTTAGTTAAAATTAATAAATTAATTTTTTTAATTTAAATGCTAACGTGGCATTTTTTATTATTAATTTAGACCACGTGGATATTAATTTAGTATTATTTATTTCTGCGGTTTGCCACGTTAGCTTTTTCCGTTTCTAATATAACGACATGGACCAAAACGAGAAGTGTTTTTAGGATAAAGATTAAAAAGGGTAAAAATAAAATGTAGGGACTAAAATGAAAATCGCCTGAAAATGTAGAAACCAAAAGTGGTTTTTTGCCTTTTTTTTTATTGTGTGGAATTGAGGGATTTTTCCTTTAATTTATGCCAAACCTATAGCCGCATTTCCAAACGCGACTTTACGATACATTCTAATTTTAAAAAAAAATTGGTTGGGTCTATAGCCACGTTTTTAAAACGCGGCCTTAGGCCAACTCACAAAAACATAGCTCAAGCATCAAAACAGGGCTATAGAACTAATCTTTGGGCTATGTTTGGTAAATGCGGCTGGCGTAACTGTAGCTCAAGGCCACTCTACAGCCACGTTTTTGTAAACGCCACTTAAAAAAATGCAACTAAACCTCACGTTTTTACCAAGATTGCCGAGAATGCACTATCCTTTTCAATCTAATACGTAATTCTTTGATCGAGGACCAAGGTGGCCCTTTTCTTAACCTAATTAATCAGGAGATGAGGCAAGGTTTAATGGTGAAATGTATGACTATACTCTAGGCTTTATGGTTGTCAAAAGGTGTAGTTATTGAATGATACTTAGATCATTTAATTGTACAAACTTTATATGAAAAAATAAATTTTACAAACTTTTGAATTGAAAATCACAAATTCGAACTTGACAATCGAGACCTGAAATCACAGTTTTAGTTAGGACATGTTTGGTAAACTGCAATAGTCATTGTAACGATGAGGTGCAATTTGTCCAGTATGTCATGCTTAGAAACTACTAGTTGTATATATCTGTCAAAATTCAAATGCTTGGTAAGTATAAAATGGCCTGAATGAGTATAAAATTGCTGGTCTGTAGATCTAGAACTCTGGTGAATGTACAAAATTCAAGTTGAAGGGTTTAGAAGTTGATCTTGAAGCTTAAGGATGATGGGTGCTTGAGTTCATCGTCAGTCAATTGAGGTTCTTAGAAGACCCTTTTTCTATATATCAATTTTTGCATTCCCTGCATTTCTATTATTTAGTAGTGAATGCTCTAATTGTTGCATGGTAACATTATAGTCATATCAGAAAAGAAAGTTTCTTTTTTCTTCTTTTTTTTTGGATTAGCGAAGAAAGGAAAGATTTTGGTTTTAATTTTAGCTTGATCACCATTACATGGATCAAAAGTTTGATGGGTCAAGGCCTTGGTGTTGAGATTGATGATTTGGCTAATCAATGCCTCTGTAAGGTTTATATAAAGCCACGGTTGTTCTCTAAAAAAAAGGTGTCTCAGAATTTAGAAGTGGATTCCAGTATAACTGAGATTTACTGGGACTTAACTAATGCTAAATTTGGTTATGGGCTAGAGCCAGTGGAGGGATTTTATAAACTTGGTCTTTCCCCCTGCAATTTAGATATTCCCAATCACAAGGTCTTGCTTTCTCACCAATTTTGTCTGCTTGGAAGAATGAATACAAATGAATTTTTCATTTTTGAGTTTGAACAAATACTTGTAGCTATGTTTTGATTTATATATATATATATATATAAAAGAAAAAAAGAAAAAGAAAAAGAAAAAGAAAAGAGAATTACACGTCTCCATTATTCCTTCTCAAGTAATTCATAAGTTAAATAGCAAAGAACAGTCACTCTTGCTTACTCTGGTGAATGTACAAAATTCAAGTTGAAGGCTTTAGAAGTTGATCTTGAAGCTTAAGGATGATGGGTGCTTGAGTTCATCGTCAGTCAATTGAGGTTCTTAGAAGACCCTTTTTCTATATATCAATTTTTGCATTCTCTGCATTTCTATTATTTAGTAGTGAATGCTCTAATTGTTGGATGGTAACATTATAGTCATATCAGAAAAGAAAGTTTCTTCTTTTTTTTTCTTTTTTTTTTTTTGGATTAGCGAAGAAAGAAAAGATTTTGGTTTTAATTTTAGCTTGATCACCATTACATGGATCAAAAGTTTGATGGGTCAAGGCCTTAGTGTTGGGATTGATGATTTGGCTAATCAATGCCTCTGTAAGGTTTATATAAAGCCATGGTTGTTCTCTGAAAAAAAGGTGTCTCAGAATTTAGAAGTGGATTCCAGTAAAACTGAGATTTACTGGGACTTAACTAATGCTAGATTTGGTTATGGGCTAGAGCTGGTGGAGGGATTTTATAAACTTGGTCTCTCTCCCAGCAATTTAGAGATTCCCAATCACAAGGTCTTACTTTCTCACCAATTTTGTTTGCTTGGAAGAACGAATACAAATGAATTTTTCATTTTTGAGTTTGAACAAATACTTGTAGCTATGTTTTGATTTAAAAAAAAAAGGAAAGTGAATTACAGGTCTCCATTATTCCTTCTCAAGTAATTCATAAGTTAAAAAGCAAAGAACAGTCACTCTTGCTTACTCACTCCAAGTGAGTTGTCCTTAGTACATTACCAATAATTTACCAATACAATAATTTAAACTGAGTTTTGTAGCTCCTGAATTCTAGCTATTTTATTATTATTAATTTTTTATTTTTTAAAAACACGTCTTAACTTTCCTGAAATTCTCCAGTGGGATTTCTATTTTAATTGTTTTCCTTTTCCAGTCTGCCCTTACAGGAGTCACTCAAAGTAACCAAAAATCTTGGTAATGGAGTATACTATATTTCAAAACGTAAACAAGGTAAAATTGAAGGAGTTGATTTGGGCTGGTAATAGAAATCATTGTCATATATGGGATTCATCACAGGGGTTATCATGTTGGGATAGATAAGCTTCTTGTTTTACTCATCGGTAGCATTCCAATTGCTATGCCAACAGTTCTTTCTGTTACAAGCTAACTGTGGACAGGAATATGATAAAGGTGGTATTTCCAATCCTTTTATTATTATTATTTCCTTGACTGACATGACCACTAATTATGTAAGTAAATTGCTTATGGGAAATCAGCTTAGGTCACCAATGTTGATGACTTTCAGGTTGCACTCTTAAGGCTATGCTCCATATCCGTAGCTCCCATGTTTAAAGATTTCATAGAAATGTACAACATCCTATGAGAAAGATGTTTATGTGCTAAACCGTTCCAAGCAGGCCCTTAATGTGTAAACAATATCTCCCCTAAATGTATAAACAATATCTCATCGAAAATCCTTCTCAATTGTTGGCTATGTTACTAGATAAAACATTTTGTAGTTTGTGTGCTAATGGTTACTCCTGCTTTGTTGGGTAGTTCTTCTCCTTCTTTGGTGCCATCTCTGCGGCCACCACATCCAAGGTCACCACCGGTGTATCCAGATTTGTACTGCAAGCTCTGAGAAATGGCTAAGGTTCAAGTACTTGAAAGAGAGATTGGCTTTGTTGAGGTCAGTTTACTAGATAAAACATTTTGTAGTCACAATTTTTTTAATTTGCAACAGAACAGGCAATATTTAGCAACTTGTTTATCTGTCATTCATGGTTTGATTAACAAGTGAAAATTACAGCAGAAAAAGTGCCATGTCTCTAATATTTATATCTGTTAGTCTTCCAAAAAGAATTATTATAGCTGTAAACCTGACAATAAAATGAAAAATTGGGACTAAATTGTGTTTAGTTTATCTCGTGGTGCCAAGAAGTATTTGAGTAGCAACAATGCCATAGAATTACTAAGAGAATTTACTGGCTTCTTTTTACAGTCTTGCCTCATTCTAGATACTATTACAAACCATAATAATAACACTCTCCTTCTGGCTCTTGCAGGTCGGGCCAATTTGGGCAGACATTGGTTCTTGCAGGTCTATGGGCAGGCCTAATTTAATTTCTCCAAGTACTTTTTAAGCCACTCTTTTAGTGCAGATAGCCATTTCATTCCACATCTTCATATACAATACCCAAAAAACAATAAATCATCTTGGAATGAGCAATTAATATATTTATTAAGGATTACTATCAAAGTGAAAAGTGACTTGGGGTCTGACGGCTGAAATCCAGGATTAATGCAGTTCTGTAAATATTGGGGTAACTTTATGTGCTGAGATGTTTTTTAGGTAGCTTTTTTCTGCATTAAGGATGCTAAAGGTCTTTTCTTTCCTTTTGGTGCAGGCCACTGCTCTTCTACAAAAAAAAAAAAAAAAAATTAGATAATGCTAAAGCCAGTTTAGAAGTTCTTGTTGCTTATCTACAATTCTTGAGGGACCAAGTGAAAATAACTCAGGTAGTATTGGTGTGAATATGTTGTTCCCTTTCTGTTTGAAATGGTAGTTACACGACTTAAAGCTTGTTTAGAGGTATACTAGTTTACTATGCATCTGGCATTTTTGGCATAAAAACAATTGAATTCAAGGCATTGCATGCATATAGGCATGGGGGGAGTGAGCCTGGGAGGGGAGGGGTTAGTGTTATACTCTCAGTTCCTTTATTCACTATGAACTTGGCAAACATAGCTAATTTTTTAAGTTAGCCTCTTTGTATGTTTGTGTTTTGCCTATACATTACACCATTAGCAAGTTGAGGAATGCAATGGAGTTGCATTGTGTTGCGTTTGAACTGTGTAATTGCTTCTTCCACACATTGCAATTTTAAAAAAGGGCAGGGGTCTAATTTTATTAAAACTTTAGTTTTGGTTGAACACCACCACATCATAGTGGTCTAGGTGTCCTCAGTGTTTAGTTTTTTTTTGTTGGATATGTTTCCCTTTTGAAGTAAAGTTAGCCTTTGATTTTGTAAATGCTTGTCTTTTGTTCCATACAGGCCTGTTTTGTTGAAATTTTAACTTGTTTCTATCTTTTCTTTACAGCTGCCCTGAACACCAGCAGAGGTAACCACAAACACACAACCAAAGGAAGCAATACAATACAACAAGCAATAAAGAGCAAGAACAGAGTAAATATCAACAAAAAAAAAAAAAATCATAAAAAAGAAGGGTAAACCCCAGACCCATCTTCCATTTCTCTTTTCCATATCTCTGTATTGTATTTACACAAAACACATACACCATCACAGAGTCGCAGACCATCAGAGAGTTGCAGCACACACATTCTACTTCTAATCTGTGCCATAGATTGCTCCTTTCTCATGTCTATACTATTTTTGCATGCATAAATGAACTCTCTGTTACAAGCTCTCAAACACAAAGCACACAAGCATAAAAGACCCTCTTATCTCCCTTTTTTTTACTTTAACTTTACTATTAATTTATATATATATATATATATTATTTGTAAAAAACCTTTTCAAAAAATCAAATGCCAAGTATTTAATTTATTTTCCTAAAATGTGATTATTAAGTTAAATTAAAATGAGGTAATATGATGGATTTGGGCTTCTGTGGGCCGAAAACTTGGTCTAATTTGAAAAATATTAGGGGCTAAATTCTAGAGAGACTAGATCGTTGTTTTGCCAATGCTTCATGGCGGGCCCTTTTCCCGGAGGCTGTGGTTCAACACCTAACAAGAATTCGCTCAGACCATAGCCCTATTCTTCTCGAGCTTTTCAAGGATCAGGGTCTGGGCCTCCCAAAGCCATTACGGTTTCAATCTATGTGGCTCTCCCACCCCTCCTATTCTCAGGTTGTTCAGGATGCGTGAGCTAGTAATGGACCTTTGCTTGATACCATCTCTGATTTGTCCAGAAGGATTCAGATCTGGAATAAAGCTGTATTTGGTAATGTTTTCCATCATAAGAGACGTTTGGGAGCCAGGCTCAATGGTATTCAGAGAGCTTTAGCCAATGGTCCCAATGACTTTCTGATTGACCTGGACAGAAGTTTAGATTGGAATATCACTCCATCCTCCGGTTAGAGGAAGACTTATGGATATCTAAGTCCAGATTAAATTGGAAGATGCAGGAGGAAAGAAACACCGCCTTCTTTCATGCCTCTACTTTCAATAGACGCAAGCGTAATAAAATCCTCTCTATTAAGGATAATTTGGGGAATCGGATTTTGGTTGAAAGTGAGGTTGCAGCTTTTGTGAGACAGGGCTATATAAACCTCTTTTCTTCAGGTATGATCTCTGTTCCAAGAAGTGTGTGGGATCCAATTAAATAGCCTAATCGTCTGTCCCTGGAGGAGTCCAGCCTCATTGGCAGAAAGGTTTCCTCGGAAGAAATCAAGGAAGCTCTATGGTCTCTCAAGCCTTTCAAGGCCCCTAAGCCAAATGGTCTGCCTACGGGTTTTTTTCAGAATGCTTGGGCTATTGTGGGGGACTCTATGATTAATGAGATAAAAAATATTTTCCAAATCAAAACGATGTCTATGAGTCTCAACTAGACTCTCATTACGCTTATTCCCAAGTGTGATGGTCCGAAGTCTCTAGCTAACTTCAAACCCATTAGCCTTTGCAACACCTTATATAATGTGGTTACGAAGGTCACTGTTAAAAGGATTTGACCTTTGCTAGCTAAGTTGGTGTCTCCTCTGCAGTTTGCCGTTGTTCTTGGCAGAAGAGGGCTTGACAATGTGATTATTGCTCAAGAGATCATCCACACCCTTACTCTGAAGAAAGATAGCACTAGGTTCATGACTATAAAGATTGATTTAGAGAAAACCTATGATAAGCTGGAATGGAACATCATCCAAGACGTTCTCTTGCCGTTTAATATGCCCCTCTCCTTGGTGGATCTTGTAATGAGTTGTGTTTCCTCATCCCCCATATCCTTGCTCTTTAATTGAGGCATGCTTGAACCTTTTCTCCCTTCAAAGGGTATTAGGCAGGGAGATCTGTTGCCACCCTATATATTCATACTCTATATGGAAATGCTTGGATACCTTATTGTTGATAAATGTCAGTCTAATCTTTGGGATCCTGTTAGAGCTTCGAGAGAAGGCGCTGTTGTGTCCCATCTCTTCTTTGCGAATGACCTCATCCTTTTGGCCAAAGCGGATGAGAAAAATTGTTAGAGTATTCGGGAAGTATCTGGAAGTTTTTGGAGAGCTCTCTGGTCAGAAAGTCAGTGTCTCCAACTCCAGGGTGCATTTCTCTCCTAATGTACCCAGTGCTACCAAAACTAACCTGTCAGAGATTCTGGGATTTCACTCAACCCTAAATTTGGGCAATTACCTTGTGTTTCCTCTAAAACATGCTGAGTCCTCAAGCCAGGATTATAACTTCATTATCGAAAAAGTTCAGAGAAAGATCAAAGCCTAGAAAGGAAGGAGGGCTTTGAATTCATGCTGCTAAGCCCAAGAATTAATGTGGCCTTCCTGGCCAAGTTAAGATGGAGATTCCACCACCAAAAAGATGAGTTATGGGCTCGAGTCCTCGCAAAGAAGTATAAAAAGAATTTTGCCTCTTCTAGAAGTTGTTCTTCTACCTAGTCTGGCCTTAAAAAAGGGGTTAAGGTCTTCTCCAAGGGTACCAGATGGCAGGCAGGCTCAAATAGTAATCTTAGTTTTTGGTATGACCACCGGTGCTCATTGGGTACTTTAAGAAAGCTCATTGCTGGCCCTCTTACTTTGTAGATTGAATATCTTAAGGTGAAAGATGTGTTTTATAAATGTGGAATTTGGATGGATTATCCTTTGATATCAACCCCCAAGCAGCCAGTTTGATTAAGAATACTCATATGAGGAATGTCTCTTCTGGTGAGGATGCCATTATTTGGAATTCTTCCCACAATGATGAATTTGATCCCAAGAATGCTTACTAGATTGCTAACTCAAGTCTTATCATTTCTTCACTCCCTTTTTGTGGGAAATGGATTTGGTCGGCAGATACATTTCCGAAAATTAAAAGTTTCTTTGGAAGTGCATGATGAATTGTCTACCTGTCAACAGTCTGCTATCCCATAGAGGTATGCTTGTGGATGACTCTTGCAAGTTCTGTTTTGAGAGAAATGAATCCATCCTCCATGTGTTAAAAGATTGTATCATTGTCAGAGGGTTTTGGGACCGGGTTGCTATCCCAATTCCTTGTCATGAATTCTTTACTGTTGATTTGGCTTCCTGGCTTCGTTTGAACTATTGCGGGAAACTCCCTGTGCCTTCCCCCTTATGCGCTTGGGAAATTTTCTTCCTTATGGCCATTTGGCAGATTTGGATCCAAAGAAATAAATGGGTGTTTGAAGAGAAACCTATCAGTTCTCAGCTTCTCCATGATGTTCTTAACCATGCTATTGAGTACAATCTTATTATTACCACCAAAAACCCAACATCTAGGAGATTCACTATTGAGGTCTCTTGGATCAAACCCCCCGATAACTGGGTTAAGCTCAATTCTGATGGAGCTTCCTTAGGAAGCCCAGGCAGAGCTGGAGGAGGGAGTCTCATTAGAGACCACCATGGTGCCTGGGTTAAGGGTTGTGCCAGATCCATTGGGCTAGCTAGCAGCTGTATGGCTGAGTTATGGGCTCTTAAAGATGGCCTAAACCTTTGTATCTCAATGCATTTTTCTGTTGTTATTGTCGAATTAGATGCTCTTTTGATTGTCAATGTGCTTTCTGGGGATTATTCTTCTGCTAGACATTTATCGCCTTTGATTGATGATTTCAGGGCTTTGCTCAATAGGATTCTCCATCACCAATTCAAGCATTGCTATAGGGAAGCTAATAGCGTGGCTGATGCGCTAGCTAGTTGTGGAGCAAAGATGGAGGATGGTTTTGTTGTTTTTGATAACCCTCCTGTTTATGTTTTATCCTTACTTGCTCAGGATGCTTTTGATTATGTGTACTTAAGGCATTGTCGTGGCAGTGCCAATATTTGACTATGTTTGTACCTAACAATGTGATTCACAAATATTATCACATTTCTTGATTGCCTTTGGAGACTTAATCTAACGATGTTCAAAAGGAAGAAGCAAATTTGATTACATGAGTTTAATGATCTTGATCCTTCTTAATCAAAGAGATTTGTTTAATTCTTAAACACTTTGATTTGCCAAAATGGTTGTTCAAAGGATCACCTCTTGTTCATAAAATAAAAAATTTTAAAAAAAAAAATCATTCTTTTTCAAAATCCAGTTCTCTTTAACTACATCTTGACCCGATCCTTTATGAGAGAGGTACGTAGGCAGCCTTGCAAAGGCCCGGTCCCAATCACCCAAACAACCTAGGTTAAGCCCATTTGTTTGCATTAAGCATGTTAAACTTGGGGCATTGGTCTATTTATATTGTATGTGAATATGTCCTTCTCGCATGAAAGCATGTTTTCATTTGAGGTATCAATCCATTTTTTTGCAAGCATGTCTACAGGAAAACAGAACTTTGCTTGCCCCTCACTCTCATCAATCTCCACATTTAATGCATCAAATTTTCCCAAAGGCTAAAATGAGGTCTAGGTTCATGATTCTTTGTCAACCCTCATTAAATGGCATTTCATTCATATTTCCTCCACCACTACTATATAAACCACTCCTCTCCTTCATTTCAAAGGACCAAAAAAAACCTTCTCTTCTCCTCTCTTGAGTTCTAGGAAGTTGAGTAGTCTTGTCATATCTTAGTTTTCTTGAGACTCAAGGTATTGAGTAACACTTACTCTCCCTCTCCTAACTCTTCTTTTCCTCCACCCTTAGGACCTCCATCAAGAGTTTCCTCCTCCATCATATGGATCTTGCATTGAGGTATAATCTCCTTCCCTAACTGTTTGTTTATGTTGCCATGATGAGAATTTAAGATTAAAGCATGATAATTCCCTTGAATATGTTTGAATGTTCTTAATTGTTCTTATGTGTTCTTCACATGCTCTTAGTTGTTCATCACATGTTCATGCATATCACTAGATCTAATTTTAAATCCACATCAAAAATATGAAAAACATGTTTGTTTAATAATTCTTTCAAATCCTTGAATTTAAATTATCACCATCCACACGCATTCACTAGAATTTATTTTTCAATCCAAATGCAATTTTTAATAAATTGAATTTGGGTTTATCACATGCACACACATTAAATTCAACATGTAAATTGATTGACATATTGAATGATGTGATATAAATGTTAGTCATCATAGTCTAGAAGACTGGTTTTACCGGGCAAGGTGGGTGTCTCACATTTTGAGAACCTAGTCGAACCTCCATTTTGAGAGACAATAACATGACTCCACTCAATCACGTGGGTTTGGCCCAACATCCTATAAAACGGGCCGGGGGCACGGTCTTTCACACTTATACTAAGTGCGGAATAGAGTAAATGCGAACAGATAAAAAATATAACTACTCTAAGCCATATTCAATAAAACACAGCAGTAATATGAAAGCTAAAAGAATAGGGAAGAAGAATGCAAACACAAGATAACACGCCGATGTGTTATCAAAGAGGAAACGGAAGTACTCGGTATAAAACCTCTCTGCCGCCCTCCAAGCGGTAAATTGATCCATTAGACAATCAATTAGGATACATGGGTTAGCAAGACACCCTCCAAACCTAATCTACCCAATGCACCTAAGCCCTCCAAGCTCCTACTCCAACAAGGCTTCTCAGAGCTGTGTCCTGTCTAACTCTCCAGATCTCGCAATATACCCGATTGCATCTGCCAAAGCTTAGGTTCTTCCAATGCTTCCTAGCAGCACCAAAACCTCCTTGACACTTAGAATGGGTGTGGTAAGTGTTTGGGCTATCAATCTCTCATGGATATAGAAATGGACAGGTAGGAGTTGAGTGAAAAACCATAATGGATTGTGAAGAAAAATGTGGGTATAACAATCTCTAACTCTCAAGGTTTGTGATTAGGGTTTTCTCTCAGAAGCACTCCTCAACATCTGTGGGTAATGTGAGTATATATAGTATGGGTACAAATAATGTGTATTAGATTTGACAGTTCAGCAAAACAGAATGTTTCGCAGGTATGTCGCGGGAAGGCCTTACCCACGAGACACTTGTGAAAACTAGCTATCTCCATCTTGTCCTAACTCTTAGCATTGCAGTCATGTGCTGGGCACATGCTTCCCTTCGCAGGAAGCATACTCGCGAGCTACCCGCGAAACCAGCTTTAGTCTTCACTTGTCTTGAGTCTTCACACTCTCTCTCTCTCACACACAACCCTTATAAGAAATCCCACATAAAATACAAGGTACATAAGATTGAACAGAATTACAATCAAATTTGGCACAGAATTAAAGCCAACATACACTAGTTGTAAATTACAACTTTACACATTCAAACCTAAATAATTTAGTATATTTAAGCATATAGTATCCAATATCCTCTAAAAATTTTAAACATTACTCTCTTCAAATCACATCATGTATGTACTTCCATTCTCCAATAGACCATTCTTCAAAGCAATTAAAACTTAACATACTTTGACATCGTAACTTACTTAGAAATAAGGGGAAACAAACAATAACAATTTATTACAATGGAAATCATTTAGAAAATAGTGCAAATATATCCAATTGAGTTGGTATAACATCATTGTCTAAACATTTGGGACTTATCTTCAAAGTCGAGTCAGTACATTGAGGAGGATATTCATCAAGGGTTTGTTGAAAATAATATTATGATGGGACATTTGTTCTTAATCTTTGAGGGCCTATTTCTAATAAGCCACCTGAAGACTAAGCAAATCCAAAATATCCCGGTAAGAAACGGTTATAGCATCAAATTTGTCAAGAGTTTGATGAAACCTAAGACAAAAAATGAACACAATGATTACATAATGGCAAGATAATAGGTCTGTAATTTAGATAATATATAAACCATCAAGAAAATATATTAAAAGTCAACCTTTATAAAGAATAGTCCCTTTCGACTTATCTCTATTCAATATTAATAGTATTATTACAGACTCATATAATGTGTCCTCTCCTGTAATTCCAATTCCAATGAAAATTGCTCTAGGTATTATTAGTTCTATTGCAATTTTGTTACAAACGGATTTGGAAGCTAAATTATGATGCCATACATAACTGGTCGAAAAGTCCACATCAATTCACAATAGAAATGTACGAAGACGATGAGAGACAGGATTATAACACTGATACCCCTTTTGAGTTTCGTCATAGCCAAGAAAACAACAAAGCCTTGACCGAGGCTCAAGTTTGTTATGCTCATATGGCTGAAGAAGAACGAAACAAGCAGAACCAAAGGAGCGAAGGTGGTGATACTCTGGAGAGGACCCAAAAAGGCACTCATATGGAGTTTGATTTTGAATAATAGGACTTGAAATGCGATTAATAGTATGAACAACCTGAAGAGCAGCTTCGCCCCAAAAAGGAGCAGGAACTTTGGCAAAGAGAAGAATTGCACGAACAGTGTCAAGAATATGACGAAGTTTTCATTCGGCTCTACCATTTTGCTGAGAGGTGTCTGGACAAGTTAGTTGATGAACAGTACCATAGGAATGCAAGATAGCTTGGAAAGCATATTGAGTATATTCAAGAGCATTATTAGATTGAAAAATTTTGATACATTTGGAAAACTGAGTTTCAACCATTTTTGCAAAATTAGAATATACTTACAATAACTCAAAACGATATTTCATATTAAAAATTCAGCTATAGAGAGAGTAATCATCAACAAAGATAACAAAATATCGAGACCCACCAATACTAGAGACAGAGGAAGGCTCCCAAACATCAGAATGAATAAGGTCAAAGATATCAGTGGATATTGATTCACTAGTATTGAAAGGCAAAGTTAGTTGTTTTCCTAACTGACATGAAACACAATCAAAATTTTCTGTAGACACTGAACCTAACAAACCTCTAGAAGCCAATTGTTAAACCCAAGAGGAAGATGCGTGACCAAATCAAGCATGTCAAAGTGCAAGGGAAAGAGTAGAAGAAGCTGCAGTAGCTGCAGCAACAGAAACAAGAGCAACAAGTGGAAGACAAAGGTTGTCCACGGGAAATATACACCCAACTCTAAGACCAGTCCCAAGTTACTGTCCCATCCTTAGATCCTGCACAATACACTCAGTATAATCAAAGATAGTGCGATAACCTAACTCAGCTAATTGTCCCACATAAAATAAAAATCAGGAACATTAAAGACACCAGGAACTGAGAGATTGGAGGTCGAAACGGAACCTATATTATGACCAAACATTGTGGAACCATTTGCTGTGTGAATATTAAGAAAGTGTGGTGCAGGTTTAAGTTCAGAAAATAAGGACGAATGAGGAGTCATGTGATTGCAACAAGCAGAATCCATAAGCCAAGAGGAAGGAGACATACTATATAAAGCTGAGAGAGAAGAGGAATAAGATGCATTACCAACCATACGAATGACATTGACGATGATATTTTTAAGGTCATCTGTGGATATGGTGAAAGTGCGTCCTGAAGACTTAGACTGTGTAGAGATGGGAGCCATTGGTTGGACACTCTCAGTGATAGCAACAATAGCAGCAGAAATTGAAACAACTAATTTATTGCGATGATAGCAAGTCTCAATATTGTGGCCAAAACATTTGCAAAAATTGCAAAAATAGTTGCTAGATTGTCGGCGACGATTATAGCAACAAGAAGAAGACTTGTCCTTATTCTTCATTTAGAAGCACAATATACAAAAACAGACTGCAAAAATGAAATCTACGCAAAAAACTGGGTAAAGAACACCTAAACTGCAAAAAAAGTCAACTCTACCAAAAAGTCAACGGTTAAACTAGGTCAAAGTCAACAGATGACGTCAACAGAAGAGAAGATGACATCAGCAGCAACTTGGACGATGATGTTAGCTAGGGCTAACATGGCAGAGTGATGTCACAAATGACGTCAACAGCATCAAGGACGGCGGCGCGTATAACGCGTGAGACGCGTAAGAAACTTGCAGAATACTTCAACGGCGCTTGAGAGCGCGTGGGAAGTCCGATGAGGCCAATTCTTTGCCGGTAATGTAGATCGAAGAAGGACGATTCAGATGACGGCGGCGGTGAGATGATCGGAGCAATACAAACAGTGCGTGAAGCGCATGAAACAAACTGCCGAATATTTGACCAGTGCGTGGCGGCGCGTGGAAGGTCAAATGGTGATGATTCTGGCGACATTGTGTAGATAGTTTGAAAATCTACATGGTGATATGTCTTATGTCCTAATCGGAGGTCCTTTGTGGAAGATCCGACGAAGGCAGTGATCTTTGTGGCGGTGATCGAGCTTCTTACAATGAGGATTCAACCTTGAGCACCTCTGACGACGGTGGAGCAGTCAGGAGAGGGCACGGAAAAGGTTTACTGGCCAAAGAATTCGAGGCAGCGGAAAACACCAACAAAGATAAGACTGCAAGACACAAGAAAGTTAGAGCAATGGCTCTGATACCGTGTTAGAAATACTGAATGATTGTATTGTATTTCTCAAGTAATAAAATATACATAATTATCTTTATATAGGAGGCAGAGTGTGCAGTACAAGTAAGTGTGTTATACAAGTAAACAAGGTAGGCCTAAAGCCCACATACCCTAATACACATTAACATTCTTCTTAATTTTAGAGATTTAAACATTTGATAATGTAATTTTTTTAGATTTCAAGCTCAAAACCTTGACCTAAGCTCCAGTTTAAACTTGATATTAAGCTTGAGCATGGTTTGACTAATTAATTAAGCTAAACCAAGCCAAGCTAAGCTCAAACTTTTTAGCTTTCCCATGAGTTCAAGCTCAAACACTATTTTTAGACTTATCACAAGTTCAAGGCAAGTTTGAGTTTTTGACTTTTCCTGACGAGCCAAGCTTGAATATGTACAACATCGTTCATTTGGGGTTAAATTAAATCCAAAAAAGAAATGTGTACGGATGTTTACAATAGCGACCACACTTTGATCGATGTTTCTAGACTTGAAATCCCTTCTTTTGGTTGTTTTAACAACATGGTTGGCTTCTATAACGACTCCCTTTGTCTTGCTGATAATATGACTTCTCCTAATTGCAAAAATATATTCGTGGAACCCAAGCATTAGAAAGTTAAACATGGTTCCTGCTCGTACCTTGCTTGACCACTTTTTGGTTGCTAATTTCACTCATGTCACTCTTGGACTTGCCTCTGACTCCAAAAACAATGACTTGAAGATTCTTAGATTTGATAGCTTTGAAGGATGCCTGGCTGAGGCCCAGGTTTATTCGTTGAGTACGAGTTTGTGGAGAAAGATTGAAATACCTATGGATTCATATGGGACATCTGTTACTTCTATATATCCATCACCCTGTTTTTTTTTTTCAATGGAGCTTTGCACTCTTTAGTATGTTTTGAAGGGGACGTGGGCGCTGAGGTGGAGGTTGTGGGGGACATGGAGGAGGATAGCCGTAAATTCAAGGCTGTGGGGAACGTGGAGGAGGATAGCCGCAGATTCATTTTTTCCTTTAACGTTGATGATGAGAAATTTCATTAGATAAAGCTGCCTGAAAAAAATTTACGCAAAAAACATTCCGAATGTCTTGCAGTGTTAAAGGGATCACTAGCTTTCATTGGTTTCAGTCTTGCTGATAGCCGGAGTGGTACTTGCTTCATATGGGTGATAAAGGAGTTTGGTGTGTTGGACTCGAATATGTGTATCAATGGCAATGGATGGACGTGAAAGTTTGCTTGGATGCACCGTTAATGGTGAACTTCTTATTAAGGGTTCAAGCCCTATGAGGGACCAGATTGTCTCTCTTGTCCCTCAGAGTTCAAAAGCGAAAACTCTTACAATTCTATCAAGCACAGATGTGATTTATACTGCTAATTTTGTGGAGAGCTTAGTTTTACTTGATGGGTAAACATTGAAAACCAATAAGTTCTAGTTGGCCTTCATCTTTTTTTAATTCATATTGACAAGTCATTTTTGATGTTTTTGTATTTGTGTAAATGAATCCGTTATTATCTTGTGTTTTCTCTCCCTTTGTTATAGACTTGAAAGTAATGCTTTTGTTGTAGAAAAATAAATATATAAAATAAAAAATTATCCCTTTGGGGAATGAGACCAAATTTCATCTAGTTAATTGGGCTCCAGTTTATGCCCCTCTTCCCTCTGGTGGTTAGGCTATTAGGGGTTTGACGTACTTTAATAAATTATTATTGGGGAAGGGCTGTGGAAGTTTGGGCTTGAGAAGGATGCATTGTGGCAAAGAGTGATAGAAGTGAAGTATAGTTGCAAGTGGGGGGTTGGTGTTCCAACTCAATGTTCGGTTCCCGTGGGGTGATTTATGGAAGTATGTTAGAAAGGGTTGGCCTACTCTATCAAGCTATCTCTAGTATAAGACGGGATAATTCTAAAGAAAAGTTTTGGCAAGATCTATGCTGTGGGGAAAACCCTTTTGCTATGTGCTTTCTTGAGTTATTCAGGATTTGCTGTGACAAGTGGGCAAGTGTGGTAGATCTTATGAAACTCACTAATGGAGTCCTACATTAGGATATGAATTTCATGCAGGTTGTGCAGGATTGGGAGTTGGGAATCTTTGTTGAATTGCATGGATATGATCTATGGGGCATTTGTAAAAGTGGGGAAGATAAATTGTGCTGGAGACTAGATCAGAAAAAGAGATTTATTGTAAGTGGTTAATATCGGGTTTTACTTTATAATAGCAACCAATATTTTCCTTGGAAAAGCATATGGATACCAAAGATAACTTCCAAAGTTGCTTTCTTTGTTAGGACTGCAACATTGGGAAAATTTATGATGATTGACAATTTACAGAGAAAGAGTGTGTGGCTTTTGGATTGGTTTTATATATGTAAACGCAATGGTGAATCATTAGACCATTTATTATTTCACTGTCCTATTGCTACAAAATTGTGGTCTATGGTGTGTCGAAGGTGTTGGGCTAATTTGGAGGACTGTGGTGGAGTTGTTAGCTTGTTGGCTAGGGTTTTTTTTGGCATCACCAAAATGGTCATTTGTGAATGGCTACCACACACTGCTTGATGTGGTGTCTGTGGAGGGAGAGGACCAACTGAAGTTTCGAAGATATAGAGAAAACTGTGTCTGATCTCAGTTATTTTTCCTCAGAACTTTGCTTGATTGGATGTTAGTTTTGCATAGTCAGCCTTTATGATAGACTAGTCGCTAACCCATGCTATGCACGGAAAGTTCAGAAATTTTATTTTAACATATTATACATATTTGTTTTCTTTATTAAGTACTAACATATAAAATGTTAATTAATTTCATATTAATCTTGATATAATATTATATATGTTATCTCTAAAGGATATATGAACAAATGACTAAATATTAATAGTAACTTGAGGTTATACCATAGGTTCATATAACAAATTCAACGTTAAAATTGCAATAATATAACAATTAAACTCATATACAAATAAATACAAAAATAATTTGTTTATACTTGTATGCTTCCACTTATTACGGATGGAAATTTTCATTTCAATATAATTTTCATTTCACCTCAGGAAAAGTTAAATCGTGGTCCCAAAGAGCAACAAAAAGTTCTTTTCAAGCCCCCTAGCAGTGTTCTTACTTTTCCACAGTGCCTTCAATACTCCCAAACCAAAAGTGCAATTTATATTCCTTGAAAAAGTAAATAACTTATTAACTTTATTGACACTAAAGATAACACCAAAAATAAAGGAATAGAAGAACCAATCAATGAGGGAGATTGAGCAAGCAATAATGGCAAAATAAAAAAGAAGGGATGAATATAAAATTTAAACATTTCTTTACTAACCTTTTCCTCCTCAAGTTTGTATCTAAACAAATCCAATCTTTCTTGAACTGCATCAGATCAATTGATCAAAGGTCAAATCCATTCTTGTAAAATTAAGATACTCAAAAACTTCTTTAGGGATTAGATTTCCAACATGAAGCAAATTCTAATTTAGCACCAATCAAATAAGATAAAGTAATGAAAATTTCTTTGCATTTCCATCCATTTCATGCTTCTTGATTCTAGGCAAATCAAAGTATTCATACCTGCTTGAATTAAACATGAAAGATCTAATTTCTTCCAATTGATTGTAATTCCACACAAAATAAAGGATAAAAAAAAATGGTTGTTAGTGGCAGAACAAAATATATTCTACTAAAGTATCAATTGAGCCCACTAAACTCCATCGTCTAACTATGAAGCTTCTTCTTCTTCTTTTTTCTTTTTTTTATAAGTAAACTATGAAAGCTAATAACATTTATTATTCTAATATTTGCGGCTATGCATTTTCACAAAGAATATTCATTAACTGGAACATTCATTAAGATAAAGTTGGCATGTCGTAAGATGATAACAGAGTATAATTTTTAAAAGAACATGCCAGATCAATAGCTTCCTTATTAACAACATCAAGAGCAACCATTTTCAATTTTTCCTTTAGATGCAACCCTGCACCAAGTTGTTAGAAGAGACTTTGCATGGTTAGACAATTCATTACATCTCACTAACTGGTTTTCTTGAGTTCACTAATCCACAAACAAATTGATCAGTGCTACTTATTAAATGTGCAAATAGTTAAGTCATTACATCTTACTAACTGGTTTCTCATTTGATTGAAACTTAATCACATGAAAGACCACATCAAGCTCAGATCAAATGCATAGCCAAACGGACTTTGGATTAGCCAAAAATAATTACAAATTTACTGAAAAAAAATAATAAATAAAATCAGAGAGAGCAAAAAAACTAACAGTGGATTGCTATTGGTAAAACAATGTGAGAGGAGATAGGAAATCTACATAGAAAAGTCATTAATTTAGTTGAAACTAAGAATAAATCTATAGAATTTATATGAAAAAAAAAAACTAATTAAAATCAATTCAACGTTAAATATTTACTCAGAGGAGTTTGAATATGTATTGAATGATGAAGGACGTGACGTAAATTTATATGAAAATGCCTTTTTACCGTAAATTAGAGATAAAGGGAAGGAAAGAAAGACCTTAGGAGGCTTGAATAGCTACCAACTTTCTTATAAGCCAGAGCAGATATATATATCTACATTAGCACATGAGGAAAAAAATGTCATTGAAAATACAAAATTACTGATAAGCAACAATGTAATTGAGGCCCTCGAAAATTTGGCATATTATGAATTATTAGTACTTGACAGGAAAAACTCAGAAAAATCTGAATTTCAACAAAAAATGAAAGGGTAAGAAGGTTTTTTAAAATGACAGAAGAGAAAGATGAAAGATAGACACACACCAAACAAACTATCAAAAAGTAAATAATCACACAACCATATTAAGTAAATAATCCCTTAATATACAGTAACACATTTTTTTAACAAACTATTTGCTATTTATTTGTATGTTTCTACTCAAAATTTCACTCTGGAAAAATTCTCAAAACAAAAAAGTAGAGACGTTAATTTGAGACCAAAGCATCCCAATAAAAACCAACATTGCATCTTCTAGGCATTTTATCGAACACTTCAAGTGCATAATTAAACCTGCTACTGTCAAGAACAACAGCATATTTTGATTCTGTCAAAATTTTACACCCAAATGCAAACTTCCCTTTCACAATCCAAATATTCATATGAAAATCTGCTAACCCAAGTTTTCGACTAATGCTAAATTAATCATTATGCATGAGCATGGAAATACCTTACTTTGATGCATGAAATGCATAAGAAGTCAATGAAATTTAGAGAAGATATAGGGCTTACCAATTGATAGAGAGCAACAACAATTAATAAGGAATAAATATGCGTAAGGAATTTAATTGACAGTTGCAAAATGATTCAGATTGTAAGAGATGCTATTGTTTCTTGATAAAAGAAAAGGATTCTTTTCAATTTCTGAAGACGCAAAATTGGTTTGCGATTTTGGATTTTCTTTTCCCTATGTCTGTTGTTTTGAAACGGAAAACACAAATGGAACGAAAGTGGACCAAATTTGGTAAACTACACAGATTTTCAGAGTATCCGAAACCGGAAAATTAACAACGCTATACTGACCTTGTGTGTATGGAGTTGCAGAAACGAAACGAACAGATAACGAACAGGGGAAGAGTTTCCTTTTCTTTTGCCTGTTTTTGTTGAATGAATGGAAATAGTGGATGATAACGTAATTTAAGCGGACAGTAGAGTGTCTCATTTTCAGAGTGAGTGCAACACTTGATCTTTTGAAGTTTTCATAGTTTTTTTTAGGATAACATTGTGTCTAATTTAATATAAGCCATGGAACACAATAAAACTGAAAAGTAAAAATATCACTGAAATGTTTCTTTTATTCCGCCAAATGAAAAGCACAATGTTTAAGTATTTTTAAAGTACCAAATGAAAAGGTACACCGTTTTAGTATTTTTAAAAGAGTCAAATAAGAGAGGCTTTTATAAAAAATATATATATAAATAAATAAGGGAGGTTTTGGTGTGAAATTCATAACTACTCAGTGAATTGGTGCAACCAAACACCAAACAGTAGCAAGCCTAACGACCAGACACATCTTTCTGTGTTTTAAAATATATAGACGTGGCACAAATTTATGTAACCACATGGCGCAATAAAGAGTGGTCAACAAAAAGTCAAACGTTTCGGCTATTAGTTATTATATAGATATAGATTTATGTAATTTGCACAATTGATTGTATAGTCCCTAGTTGTGTACATGATTATCAAAATTGCGATCTTGGATCCTACACTCCTAAATTGATTTGGATTGCTATAGGATTAATCAGGATGTAGAGTCAAGATGGGATCGTGTGCCAGAGCATAGGATCGCAACCTTACTGGGATTATGGGTGATTCTACAACACATAGAGAATGGATCCATTTTTGTCAAATGGGTCTCCCATTTAGACCCTAAATTGAGAACTATTTGGGCTCAATTTTATCAATGCTGGTGTCAGGGTATGTCATTCTCAAACAGGACCCATTTTATCTTTTGTGTTTTACTGTGGTTGATGTGCAGGTTGGTGATGATAATATTAGTGGTGTTGCTGATGGTAATAGTGATGATGATGAAGTTTGAAAGAAGACAACAAAAACGCTACCACGAAACAGGCTAAAGGAGAGAAGGCATCCTGGAAAAAAGTGCAAAGAAGTCAAAATAGTAAGAAGCCAAAGAAAGTAAAGTTGGTAGCTATTAACATTTAGAAGGTTGTCAATCCCATTGTGTTTTTGGATGATTAACATTTACTGTTGATTTATCTGTTCTTAATAGTTTAGCCTTTTTGTCATATGGATTTTGATCAATCTTGATAATGTGGCTGCCTTGCTGGTGATGCTCATGACTTCTGTTATGTGTTAACTTCTATATGGTACTTGGGAGCATGGGATTATTTTAATCAATTGCAGCTAAAGAATGTCCTAGTCTATCGTGTATGAAATGATCAATTTACTTTGAATGTTTTATTACCATCTTCTGCCGGGAAGGAAAAAAAAGAAAGAGAAAACAAGTATCTCCCTGGTTTTTCAGGGTGGCTGAATGTTCAACTTAGTTTCATCATGGTTTTGGGTTCAACTGCAGATTCTCACACTACATTCTAGGAAATCTCAAACTGTTACTGCATTTCCTGATTTATAAAAATAAAATTTAGTTCGGAAGCTTAACCCTTTTTAAAAATCTAAAATATTAAATAATTAAATGCTGATGAACTTCGAGTGCATTGCAGCAATGCTCTGAAAATTGCAATTTATAATGAGATCAAGTGACACTGACGGGGTGATGATCACTTCACTTATTAGATGACTTTCTTTACCTCATATGCAATTTTAAAAAATAAAATAAAACAAAAATTCAAGGGGAAAGTCGTTGAGGGAATATTAATGTGTTATACAGTCCAAATATTATCTCCTGGATTTGATCATGTACTACCTACCTCTATATATATATATATATATATATATATATATATATATATATAAACTAGCCTTGTTGCACGCATTATACGTGTTCTCAAAGACTTTTAATTTTTAAATTTTAGTGGTACTACAAGTTTTACCAATTGAACCTACAAATTGATGCATTAACAATCACAAAGAGACAACTCAAATATTTATTTATGAGGTAGTTGAAGCTCACAAATCACATTTATTGTTACATTAGCTTGTAATTTCTCCACCAAAAAAAAAAAAAGCTTGAAAGTTTTATATGATTAAACTTGTACTACTTTCAACATTTTTGTCTTTTATTATTATTATTTTTGGTTAATATCAAAATTTTTCATTTATCCCAATTTGGGATTTGTGCATTTATCCAATTTGATTTATGTGGTTGGCAATCACTGAAATAGAGTTGGGTTACTTTATTTTTAGAAAATAGTGAGTTTTAACTAGTTTTGATTTGCCAAAAAAAAATCAAATTAAAAATATATTTATAATAATAATAGTGGTTAAACTAGGATTTTAGTTTGGGAAGCAATATTAAGACACGATTCAAAGGAATAAATTCTCACTTTAAAAAAATGAGAACAAAAAACTGCTCTCCACTTTGAAATGGAAAATCTTGTGTTGGAATTCACCTTCTTCTAAACTCAACTCTAATGGCTTCTCCTGTGGTAATTACTTATAACATTTTTTTCTTTTATTATTATTATTTTTGGTTAACATCAAAATTTTTCATTCATCCCAATTTGGGATTTATGCGTTTGTCCAATTTGATTTATGTGGTTGGCAATCATTGAAATAGAGTTGGGTTACTTTATTTTTATAAAATAGTGAGTTTTAACTAGTTTTAATTTGCCCCAAAAAAAAAATCAAATTAAAAATATATTTATAATGATAATAGTGGTCAAACTAGGATTTTAGTTTGGAAAGTAATATTAAGACACAATTCAAAGGAATAAATTCTCACTTTAAAAAAATGAGAACAAAAACCCAGCCCTCCACTTTGAAATGGAAAAGCTTGTGTTGGAATTCACCTTCTACTAAACTCAACTCTAATGGCTCCTCCTGTGGTAATTACTTATAACATTTTTTTCTTTTATTATTATTATTTTTGGTTAATATTAAAATTTTTCATTCATCCCAATTTGGGATTTATGCGTTTGTCCAATTTGATTGGCAATCATTGAAATAGAGTTGGGTTACTTTATTTTTATAAAATTGTGAGCTTTAACTAGTTTTAATTTGCCAAAAAAAAATCAAATTAAAAATATATTTATAATGATAATAGT
Source organism: Quercus lobata (assembly GCF_001633185.2). Lineage (NCBI taxonomy): Eukaryota > Viridiplantae > Streptophyta > Magnoliopsida > Fagales > Fagaceae > Quercus > Quercus lobata. Next base: position 33,609,737 of record NC_044908.1, on the reverse strand, counting down.
GGTCGAACTAGGATTTTAGTTTGGAAAGTAATATTAAGACACTATTCAAAGGAATAAATTCTCACTTTAAAAAAATGAGAACAAAAACCCTGCCCTCCACTTTGAAATGGAAAAGCTTGTGTTGGAATTCACCTTCTACTAAACTCAATCTAATGGCTCCTCCTGTGGTAATTACTTATAACATTTTTGTCTTTTACTTTTTTTTTTCTTTTATTATTATTATTATTATTTTTGTTTAATATCAAAAATTTTCATTCATCCTAATTTGGGATTTATGCATTTGTCCAATTTGATTTATGTGTTTGGCAATCATTGAAATAGAGTTGGGTTACTTTATTTTTATAAAGCAATGAGTTTTAACTAGTTTTAATTTGCCAAAAAAAATCAAATTAAAAATATATTTATAATGATAATAGTGGTCGAATTAGGATTTTAGTCTGGAAAGCAATATTAAGAGACGATTCAAAGGAATAAATTCTCATTTTAAAAATATAAGAACAAAAACCCTGCCCTCCACTCTGAAATGGAAAAGCTTGAGTTGAAATTCACCTTCTACTAAACTCAACTAGGATTTTATAATAATTTCTTCTTTTAACATAAAAAACAGGGAAGTAGTTTATTATCAACATGGGAAAATTTTTTTCTCTTTTATCAAATTAAAAAAAAAGAAACATGGGAATAATTTATTATTATGCTCCAAACTCTTTTAAGCTTAATATTTCCTCAAACTTTCTTTCCTTTTACTCTCAAAGCGTAATAATTTTATTATTATATAAAAAAATTTAATAATTTAATTTTGAATCCCTTCCCTCCTCTCCACTTGTGATCTCCGCCTGTGATTTTGGAAATGAGAAAGCCTTTTGCTTTTCCTATGGGCTGGAGGCAGTTATTAAAGTGACACTTAAACTTAAACATAGGGCATATTTTATGTCCAAAACCAAAATAGACATCTAGGATTGTTTGGTACGCAAGTTTAAACACATGTTTTCAGTTTTTAAACAACATTACACGTATTTTTATATATTTTTTCACACATACAAATTTTCAAAAAAACTTAAAACTGTTGTTTAAATACACATACCAAACGAACCTCTAAGTGTGCATTTGGATTAGTATTATAAATAAAAATTATTTCACTATTCAACTTATTTTTTCTACTATTCATAAGCTCATTACATTTTTTGACACTATCATCAATTCATAGGCTCATTGCATTTTTTGGCACTATCAATGGACTCTACTACACTATTTCAATTAATTTTTACATTTATCTACTATACCATCAACAATCATTTTTCAATTTCATCGAAATACACGAAATTCAGGGGGTGTTTGGTTTGTGTTTTCAAACAACAATTTTCAATTTTTAAACAACATTTTACGCATTTTTATACACTTTTTTACCCACACGTATTTCCATAAAAATTTTCAAATAACAATTTTCAGTTTTTAAACACATATACCAAACCGGCCATCAAACATTCTCCCAATGGCCAAATACTAGTGGGAAACCCATTGACCAACAAAGAAAAAAACAAAACACAAAGCCCCCAAAAAAGGAAAAGAGAAAAGAAAACGCAAGGCAATCACAATATCACACGTGGCAACAAAACAGAAGTTACAAGAAACACACCATTAAAAGAAGTTATTATCATCATCTCTTTTACATCAATCACCTTCTCACCCATTTTCTGTCTTTGCTCTCGCATTGTGTCCACACACACTCTCTCTTTACTACCAGGTGATGAAGACAACCTCATAGTCATCATTGAGGTTGTGGTGGCACCGACTTTGAAGCACTTCTGTTCTGTTTTATTGTCAATTACTTCATGGGAATTTTCAAAATTTTGTAAGTTGTTATCTTATTGATAAAATTCATAATATATATGAAATTTTCCTTGCCTTAGTATTAATTCCCAAACCCCAATTTAGTACAGCAACTATAATACTGTAATTGTCTGTAATACATGTACTTTTAGTTTTTATTTTTTATTTATTTATTTTGGGATTCAACTTTCAGGTGAAGAGCTTTGGAGATGATGCAACTGAAGTTGTTGTTCTAAAAATTCTCAAACTTGTCGAAAAGAAGCGATGTCGTCTCCGGAGGTTTCTGGAATCTTGGAGAACTCAAAGGAGCTCGATCGGATAAGGAAAGAACAGGAGGAGGTGCTTGTCGAGATCAACAAGATGCACAAGAAGCTCCAAGCCAGTGAGATTTCTTCTTTTAACTCATTGATCCAAATTAAAAAAAAAAAATTAAAATAAAATTTGAAACTTGAGGTTCGGTCTTTATCTTTTGGTACCTTGGATTAATGGGTATGTGTTAATGTAGTTAATGTTTGTGTTCTTGTTTAGATTTTTTATATTTATGTGTTTGAATGTTTAAAGTTTGTGTTTTTGGAGATGGGTTTGGTTGAAATTAGCTGCTATTTGAGTTATGCTAGCTGGGTTTTGTTTCTGATCATGAGCTTTGCTGACAATTGGTTTTAGTGTCATTGAATGTGGATATGTTATGAAGGGATGGTTTGGGTGGTTTTTATCAATTTGAGAGTGTGAGAAAGTTTAAATTACTGTCTGGGTTTTCATTTTTGGGAAAGCCAAGATGGAAATTATTTAATCATGGGTTTAAAATGTGTATATTGTGGACCTGGAATTGGTCACTGGGTCGTGATCAATGAGGAGCTCTCCACTTCAGCTAAATTTTGTTGTTTAACTTAATAGTTTGAGCTTTGTTCTAAGACTGTGGAGGTGCCTAATTTGGAGTATTAGAGTTCATAGAAAATTAACTTTACGGGTTATAGAAGCTTAACTTTGTTGGGTTTCCTTAAGTGATAAATCAACGTAGATTTAAGACGACAAGAGGGGTCATTGTGTTATTGAGTATGCTTGATAGGGATATCGGTTGTATCGAGAATATATCATCAAGGCAAGACAGCTAGTTAGATCCTCTGATGATTATTTGCATGTATACAGTCAATATTTCATATAATGACTGATGCACCTTTTCACATGAACCTCTTATGATTATCTTCAGCGATGTATTACTTTGTCATAAATGATATCATTGTATCTGGTTGGTGGTGTTGTGTATCCATAGTTTACTCCAAAGGGGTGGGTCCAAAGGGCACTGCCTTTGTGAGAATCCATGTCATAAAAAAAAAAAAAATTGATATCATTGTACTTATATCATCATATGTTACCTTTTATTACTAGTCTCAACCTATTTATGTATTACTAGTCTTAACCTATTTATGTTAGGTTAGGAAGGGTAATGTACAACATTATAATAAAATATCTATGCACGTCAACTCGACCTTAAGATAAATGGGTACATGTAGAAGCAATAATTTCTCCGTAAGCATCCATTTGGATCTGTTAAAGAACGAAGGAGAGTAATAGAAAAGTTTAAAAATGCTTAGTTAGGAATCTAATCTCTTGAGCAATCTAGTAATTTCCTTTTTCTCACCTGAATTCTAAACAGAACCATCCTATGCCAACTTTGGAAAGTTTATGTCAAATAATTGGGTAGTTGTCTTATATGCATATTGGATAGGCATGAGCGGAATAAGCGAACGTTTGAGGATTTGGAGTATACGGCGGATCAGATCTTAGCTTATTGTTGGTACTTTGTTTGATTGGGCGCATGCTTGGGACTCACAAATAAAGATTAAATTCCTATGTTTATTGAGTCTTTATCTCTTTGTATATAGAATTTTGTATTTTTTTTGTAATTCTTTAGGCAATTCTTTTTTTTCTTTTTTTTTTGGATAAGAAATTCTTTAGGCAATTCATCATTCATGCCTGTTTTTGTATGAAGCAGTCCCTTTTTTAAATAAATTTTTTATTACCTATAAAAAATGAATATTGAATGGAAAAAAGAGAAGAAAAATAAAGTCATGCCGTTGATTCAGTTTAGGAATAGAGCCAGAAAGTACATCAATTTAAAAAATAGAATGAAGATAAATTGTTTGGGGATATCTGTAAATGGCTAAATCCTATGCCAGTTTCAACTTGTGTAATAGTCAAGTATTTGACAAAGGAAAAAACCACCAAAAAATAAAAAGATAGATAACCTAGGAGTCAGCTCCAAGTATGAGAGAGCAAACCTCTAGGAGTTAGTATCTAGGGTTGGCTGGAGTTAACACCAAACCATTATAAAATTCCAAGATAAATTTTATCAATTGGTCAAGTTGTAAAACAAAACTGAAGCCTTGGATTATTTAAATAGAGTAACAAACTTATTATCCCGGTAGGAATAAAAAATAACTTTACTTTACTTGCAAGAAAAGAACTTAACCTCCTAAATCAAATAGGAATAGAAAACATCAAATTACATAAAAGAAATCATAATTATTAAATGACTGGGATTAGGTCTGTAGGTCCAATTAGTAGTAGGCTCCGTCTGTGAAACCACAGGTTGGTCCATCTTCTTTTTACACCTATGCCTATAGGTCTACACAATCAGAGGCCCTATATCTTGTGTCCACACCTTCGCTTGGTTCCTATTAATTCTTACAAATTAGCTTCTTTGTCATGCATTTGTATGTGTCTTATATTATACTTCAATTGTACGGACAATACCTATGAAAACAACACTTCCCATGATGTTGCCAATGTAAGCCTACTTCTCAGATGCTTTCAGCAGTTATCCACTTTGCACTTGGCTGCTCACCGTTTACTGTGGGCATGATAACTAGTACACCAGAGGTGTGTCCTTCCCAGTCCTCTCATACTAGGGAAAGGTCCTCTCAATGCTCTAACACCCACGCTGGAGATGGACCGAACTGTCTCATGACGTTTTGAACCCAGCTCACGTGGTTTATTGTAAGAGGTTATATGGTTCTAAATAAAGCTAAATGGTGGCATGCAGCCAACCCTGAGTAATTAAGATAAGCTGTATGAGTTTGGTACTCTAGTTGAATTGGTTGATGTAGGAAATTGAGACATGGCATAGATACAGCTCAAAAGAAAGGAAAGAAGTGTAGGGGGGACACAATATAGATTAACTGTGCTAGGTAGATCAAACTTTCTATAACTTTTGTAGACTTTTCTATGTGTAAAATGTATTCAAGTTGGCAAAGTAGAGTCATACTAAACAAATTTATAGATTGAAATTATTCATTTCTAACTGTCGAAGATAAAAGTATAAGTGTCAATATTGTATGATACGTCACATGAGGAAAAAGTGACATCATCTTCTATGCTGGGAGTTAGATAGGATGTGTTTGGGAATATTTAATCTGGAAAACTTCACAATTTGCTTTGTTACTTTTGAGAAATGTGGAGAGGAATATGTGTATACATATTACTCAAAATTTCAGAAATAAGATGTGCATAACAAATTGTTACGACAGTGCATCTATGTGTTGGTATCATCAGAGATTTTGGATAATATTTGTGGAATATGTAAATATTTCTTTGGATCTGAATTTATTTAATTAAAATAAGCTAAAGAGAACTATGACATAAAGCATGGAGGCTTCAATCAACTAAAAAATCTTCTTCCTAGAAGCGCTCTAGCCTTTATCTGTAACTGTGTATAAAAGTCCGTAAAATTAAATTCTATAAAAGATTCTTAACAAACATCGCGAACTTACTTTATTAAGCATATTATGATAATTTTTTCATACTAATGTTGTTACTCATCTCCCAACTCATAGCTGCTGCTGACTATGTTTGATTGCAAGATGGTGAAGGGAAGGGAAGTACCTTCCTTTAAAGTGTTTGGCTTTCTTGGAAAAATTGGAATTGGAGGAACTTATGTGATTGGTTCCAAAGTTATTAACAACTGAAACAGACTCTTTTTCTTGTCTGTTCTTCCCTTGTCTCCAAGTTGGGAGGATAGAAAATGGAGGGCCCTGGAGGGAGGGGCTTCATGCAATCTGCCATCCTTCTTCCCCTTCACCCGATTACACAAAGAATAGCCACTTTTCTCCTTCCCTTTTCCATTACCCACCTTTTTCCCTCCCTGCCTTCCATCCAAGCAAGCATTGCCCAAGTCCCTCCGCTAACTAAATGGTTGTTTGATGCCAATCTAACTCCATAAATTATAACAATAAGCTAACATAACTTATATACTTTAATTTATGATGATTCTTGTTAATTATTTACCTAAAGCAGCGAATTGACAACAGCACTGCCACCACTATAATTGTCTCTCACTGTAGTCACTGCTGTCTTAACTATTACACAATTACTCCACTTCTAGTTTAGAACAACCTTTCCACCATCTTTTTGCTAGCCCTTAAGACCATTGTTGCCACCATCACTAACCCACTGCTACTATTATCTTGGCCCCATACACCACTATTATCATCTCAAGTTCAACCATTTACCTATTCCAACATCACTATTATTGTTGGCAACCATGCAACTGAATTCCACCACTACCATCTCAATGTCTCCAGCAGTACACTACTATATGTGATCCAATATTCTTCCTTGATTACAATCTAGTTCTGTTTTCTTCTGTAGCTAGTTTTTATATCTTTCTTTGTATGTTGGTGCAGCTCCTGAGGTGGTTGAGAAGCCTGGAGATAATTCATTATCTAGGTTGAAAGTTTTGTATACTCTTGCGAAAGACCTGTCAGAGAGTGAAATAACGTATGTCCATTCTACAGCTTTTATGATATTGATATTTTCTACTTAAAAAAAAAAAAAAAAAAAAAAAAAAAATTCAGAAACATGTTTTGCACCTTATATAATTCTCATTATTGTACTTGGCTGCAGCATTTCCAGCATGTTGTTAAATCAACTTGATCATCTGGTTCCTTCTGGGCCTCCAGGACAATTAAGAAGAAGGCTAGGTTTGTGCTAGAATCTTTGAGCTATAAGATATTATGGGAACATTAGTGAATGCTGTAACCTTTTGATTAATCTTTCCTTTTTTAGGTTTTCAGTTATAAAAAGCTTTTATATATATGTGTGTGTGTATATACACATAAATTGTTTTCAAAATAATAACCATCTTATAAATGTTCCTAGCCTAGGTTTGTTTTTAATTTACCTCGTAATGCATATTCTACTATCCATAAGGAGGCATGAATCTGTAACCTTTTAATCAAGCTTTCATGTTTTAAGTTTTTAGGGTTTTATTTATTTTTATTATATATTGTTACTTTCCAATACATATTCTACTAGTCATGTGAAGTTATGCATTTGGACTTGACGGGAAGAAATTGGAGTGTAGATAGGCACATATGCCAAATATATTGTTGAGATAAAAGAATCCGTGTCTGTATCATATTGAAATTCTCTTGATTTAGTTGAGGAACTTAACTATTTTCATGCATACTTGTACATTTAATAAAAAGGTTATGGTGTTTTCATTACATGTAGTCTTTAGATTTCTATTTAGTTCTCTAAAGAGAATTAAATACCAAGAACTTCAAGCTATAGCCATCTTAAACAGCACTCTTAAATTTAATGCTGAGCATTTCATGATGAGCTAATAACTCAGATCTTTTGCTTAGTTGATTGAAGCATGTTTTTCAGTTCTCAACATTACTCTTGAATCCTGTTGCTAATCCTCGATTGTGTTAGCTATAGCGAATTCATTGTGATAGATAGCAGCATCAAAGGACATGGCATGCTATCAATTTTTGGTGGATGACATTGAATTTTTGTTAGGATGAGCGAGGAACTTCTCACAAATAATTTTAGAAGGGCACATAAATTAGCATTTAAGTTTCATCAACTCGTACAGCTTTGCTAGTGAATATAAAAAATGAAGCCAATAAAATGCGTTTTAGTGGCTGATTCCAACGAGATGCTTGTCTTGTTGTTATGGAAATTATATACTTTGTTCATTTGGCTGACAATTCATAAATTACAGAAGGCAATGATCCGAAAAGGAAAAGAATGAAGACTGATTCAGATATTTCAAGGATTTCGAATAATGTGCGAAGTCAACTAGAGGCTTGTGCTAATTTAAAGGGAGAACAGGTATGCATATATCATGATATATTTTTTAATCATGCATGATTTCATTAGAGTTAGCACATCCAACTAATTAATTCTTTCGGCAAACAAGTTCTTTCACTTGGATGATATTTTGTGCAGTTCAGTTTTATTAATGTGAACTGTTATTCCAGGTAGCAGCTAGAGTCAGACTAGATGAGGCTGATAAGGATGAGTGGTTCGTTGTAAAAGTTCTGCATTTTGATAAGGAGACAAGAGAGTAAGTTCAGTTCCTGTAAATAGGACATCACCATGTCATGATTTTAACTTTTTTGACAAATTAAAGCCCTTCTTCAAGATCATCATGATAACTGATTGACCTATTTGAGCTGGCTTATCAAATTATAATTGTGTTGTTTGAGCTTCAGGCTAGCTCAAGAAAGAAAAAAAGAAGAAAAGAGCCAAGCTCATGTTATGACTTTCCCATTTATCTATCAAGTTTGATTATGGCCCCAATTCAATTGCCTAGTGATAAATGCCTGGCTCAAGGTCAAATTGAAGCTTAAGCTATGAAATTATTTTGAAATGAATTATGGCATGGTGTAGATGTAACTTTTCTAATGATTAGGTGCAATGTATACCCATTAAAACACATGCCATATGAATATAACTGTCTAACTCAGAGATGTTATATGCTTCATATTCACGTGCCTAAGTAGCCCTTGAATGCTTGTAGATGAGTTGTTGAGGAATGAAACCATAAGGGTTAGTCTAGAATGGATTAATATACAAATTTGAATGAGCTTGTTGTGGAGATAACATCAAAGTATCAAACTGTTTGTGAGCTGGTTGCTATATTTTTACCATAGACAGAAGTTACTGCATTTATCTTGTGTTGCCAGTAATTAGTGATGGAACAAAGGGGTAGAAGAATTTTTCTTGTTGCAGAACGGGTAATATAGAAAATGGAAAACAAAAACAGAAAACCCTAGGCTTCAAACTATTCTTGGAGTCTCTTTTTAATGGGTTTCAAGGATTACATCAAGCCTCAATTACATTCTTTAAAATCCTCAACAACATTAAAGCCCAAATTCAAAAGTTAATAAGAAATCTACTTCAAAATTTGAAAAAGAAATATGGTATCTTAAATAAGAAAAATATATTAAATAATGAACACTAAAATAATTTTGATTGTGCTGCCTGCATCACTACTTTAAAGCCCAAATTTAAAATTCAAATCTTAAACACGGTCTCTCAAATAAGAGAAATTCTGAAATAATAAAATCTAAAATTATTATGGTTGTGCTGCTTGCATCACTACTCTAGGTATTTTTTTTTCCCTTCAGAAATTACTTTATTCCTCCTTGCTTATGAAGAAGCAAATGTGCAGATTTGAAGTCCTAGACGAGGAACCAGGTGATGATGATGAGGGTGGTGGCCAAAGGTAGCTTTCTTTTATTGACTCTAATTTGATTGCCCAATTTAAAATTCTATTTAGATACTTCTATGTTATCTTTCTATTTCCATAATTTTGTTTAATTATTAATTACTTGGCTTAACTATGTGTGCTACTTGACTTGCATTGAGAACTCTATTATATTTTAATGGTTTTAGGTTATAGAGTGATCTGGGATTTATTAGCTTACTAATAATTTCTACTGGCATCAAACTACATCGAGATTTAACTTAATTCGACATAATACTATTCCTAAGGGTTGTATGACTTTTGACTGCATCTTTTCGCCAAGGGAAAAACAGGAAGAGATAGAAAAGAAAAAGAAAAAAAAAAGAAGCTTTTCCATTGTTTGGACTCCCCCCCCCCCCCCCCCCTCAAAAAACGCCACCTTTTGTTCTTTCTCCTCCTTGATGCTCCTTTGTGACTTATGCCCTATAGTGTTAAAATTGCTTTTCTTTATTCTTTTCTCTTTGGCCTGATTTAATATTGGTCTTTCAGCAGGTCAGTTTTGTATGAAGAGACAAAAAATTGTTGATACTTGCTGGATAGAACTTTCTATTTTAGATATATTTAAAGAATGTGGATAAGTCTTTCAGGGTTATGACTAGAAGACTAGAACTTACATGGTTCCTGATGAGCTGGATTGGCCCAGAGATGCTGAGTGTTGTCTTTTCTCCACCATTTTTTTTCTTTGGCTTAATGATGAGTGCCGGTTGTCCTACTGTTAAATGCTTAGAGGAATAATATGGTTTATGTATATATTTTACTTCTCTATGTAATTGAACTATTTTCATCTGAGAGTGACATTCCTTTTTCCTTGCTGTTCTTAGGAAGTACAAGCTGCCCATGTCAAGAATTATTCCTTTCCCCAAGAGAAATGATCTTAGTAATGTACAAGATTTCCCTACTGGAAGTCAGGTTTTGGCTGTCTATCCAGGAACAACTGCACTTTATAAGGCAACTGTTGTTAATGGCCATCGCAAGGTGACAATTCTATCTAATTTTTTTACTTGAGCAGAAGTTATTATTCATTTCCTTTGAATTCCAATATTCTATAGATTCTTATACTTCCTTTTGAAAATGCCTGTGAGTTTTGCATGAATCTAACTACTTGTTGTAATTTTGCATATTGTGGCCTTCTATCAATTGTTCCAAAATATTTTCAGAGGAAGACGGATGAGTAAGTATATCATTCTTTGTCTTTTAATTCTCACTGTCTATAATTTTTGGAAAGAGTGCACTGTCAATTTTGCCATAGCTTCTTATGTAATTTGATTTCATTAGTAAAATCGATAACCTCAATTTGTTTTATTAGTTTCTCTTCAGGGTAGATTATGGATTCTAATGTAATTTGATTTCATTAGTCACTGAAATGATAAACATATAACCAAAAAAAAAAAAGGATTCTAACATTTTTTTTAAGGAAACAAATAAGCTTAATTTATCTAGCAAAGTAATTTCTTCATATAAGGAAGATGTAGAAGAATGATGACACTGCCATGTGCTTCCAAATGAGGATATTTTGCTTTAAGATCTTTATATTATGTTGTCAATAATACATATTTCATGATTTGGTTGGGCAGTTATTTACTGGAATTTGATGATGATGAGGAAAATGGATCATTGCCTAAAAGGACGGTACACTTCCAAAAGGTGGTTCCTCTGCCTGAAGAATCTCGTCAATGAATTCAAGCTGTTTATAGCCGTGTATGACTCTCAAGTGTTATGTAACATTATGAAGCTGGCCTTTAGCGTGCCTTACGTTACTTTTTTATGTTATATAATCATATTTATTTCTTATTCCTCTCAAGTATTGAAAATGTTAAGACTTTCTGTTATTCCGTCCATTCCCGTTAACTTTTATCTTACATGCCCAAGTGTCATTTGAAATTATTCCTCTCTTGGGAAAAAGTTTTTCTACCAAGAAATGAAATATTCAGCCAAAAATAAAAAAATAAAAAAGGAATGATTATAAGAACGTATCACTTGTGGTATGTGTAAATTTTGTTTCTCAGTAAAATAAAGAACAAAGTGCTAACTTTTGTTTAAAGGTTGGGGTTTCTACTTTCTAGTCTTGGAACAGTTTCAAATTTCAAACAAAATGGCCAGAGCCTCAGCATAATGGAGCCAAAAATTGCCTACTAAAACCAACAGTGACCCAAATGGAAAGCTGCTAAGAGCATCTCCAACAGGTTTGGTATTCGGGTTTGTTAGCTAAAATTTGGAGAATTTGTGCACTGATCATGCTCCAACAGGTTTGGTATACCTAGAATTTTTTTGGCTAATGAATAGTAGCCCATCAAGTCTGATGGGCTACTGTAGATTAGCAACTGATTTTTTTTTTTCATTAAAAAATTCCAACACTTAATATTTTATCACTTCTTTCTCTTTCTTCTTTGATTTGTTTCTTCTCCCAGAATAATTCTTGCTCTTACAAAACAATTCTTGCTCTCATAAAAAATTGATTTAATTTAAACAACAAATCTAAAATCAAAACAACAACAGATCAAGAACAGAAGGAAAAAAAAAATAGAACAACAATAAAAGATTAAGAAAAAAAAATAGAGACGTATGTGTGTGGTGGAGCATCAGTGGTGAGGAGGAGGAGCAGCGGTAGCGGTGTGGTGGAGTAAGGGCGATTTCTCCTTTCTCTCCATGCGTGTTTGTGTGTGTTTGAAGATAATGGTAGAAAAAGAAAAGAAAAAGAGTTGAAAAGGAGAGAGCTGGAGAAAGAAATAGAGAGGGAGGTTTTGGAAGTGAAAAAAAAAAAAAAAAAAAGAGAGAGAGAGAGGATGAGATGTATGGGTATACGTGTGTGGTGCATAAAAAACAAGAGAAAAAAAAAAAAAAGGAAACATATGGATGAAAGAATGGAAATACTACCACAATATTTTTATAATATTTTCACAATAAATTTTAAGCAACAGATTGTTATTAGTTAATATTGACGAGTAAAAAAATAATTTCAGTAATGAGTTCAAATTAAAATTAGTAACAACTTTCCACATAAATTTTGTTGTGAAAGTATTATGTAAAATGTTGTGAACATAACACTTCTCATTGAAAAATATAGTTGTTAAAAAAAGAATAAATAATGAATGAAGAAATAATATTTAAATGAGATAGAGAATCTGTTAGAAGTGCATTTGAAAAAGTTGGTAGGTAAAAGCTAAATGTCATTATTCATTCTCCAAAATAGTACAAAAATTTGGAGAATCTACTGGAGATGCTCTAACTGCATATCCTATCTATTCTACCTAGAACCGACTCTTCTTAACTTGCTGTTAAATTAAGCTGAAACAGCCTACCAATCACATAATATGGCCAAATTTATACATGTAAAGACATTGTCATTGTAAGTTCTCAGCAATTTCCTCTCCCTCTCTCTCTCTCTCTCTCTCTCTCTCTCTCTCTCTCTCTCTCTCTCTCTCTCTCTCTATTGAATAATTATGCATATGCACACACACCTAGACAAAGAAACCCCCCTGCTTTATCTTTCCCTGCCTTTGTAAAGTGCAACACATCCTTTGCCATAACCCCTCCTCTGTCTTACAAGAAAAGCAAAGAGTGGAATATCTTTAAGGGAGTTCCCATCAGTAAGTGAGTGTTTTTGAACACTGCAACTTTGTCAGGCAAGCAACTATCATTCACTATCTTTAGCATCTTCGACAACCAACTTTCTTAGTTTCCATCTATGAATATTATATTTATACACCTTCTTTAAACTTATATGCACTCTTTGAAGAAAAACTTATAGGTAGCTAAATTGTTCATTGATAAAAGACTAAATGTTACAATAATATTCTTTTTGTAATTTGTACTCTATATTTGCTCCAAAAAAGAAGGAAGTTTTGCTACTCTTGGTTGCATTCATGAAAAATATGTATGCTCATTTAAGATACCATTTTTAGTGTTCCACTTACAATCTGCCAATTACAGTTTTTTTCTCTTTTCTTTTTTCTTTTTTCTTTTTAAATTTCATTTTAAACTTTGGTTACTTTATAAGAGAAAATAAGTATTTATGATAGATTGTGAATACAAATCCTCTATACCACTTTTTGTATTCTATTTTATGTTCCACTAATTATGGTATGTCGTTTGTTTGATTAATTTTCTATTTTAAATTTTGATTATTTTATAAGGGAAGTTAAATGAATACAAAGCATACTATGATTGGTGAAATATAAAGTAGAATACAGAAAAAGGTAGACAAGATTTGTATTCATAGATTAATATTAATAGAGTATAAAGTGGAATACTTAGAGTAGGATAGAAGATATTGTTATATGTAATTATTATTATTATTTATTTCTTTACATCCGATAGACAATGGTATTTTAATGTAATGCAAACTTCAGTAAAAAAACAAAATATGTACTCACAAAAACATATACTTTGTGTAGGTGAAATGGATATCACCTCACTTGTGTTAGAAATTTCTTCGTCAGTGGATCTTTCAAGATTTAAGAATTTCATGACAGTGAGTAAGGGTAAGAGTAAGCATAACACTAATGATGCATACAGATCCGGAAATGAAATCTTGTGGGATTTCATCAAGAAGTTTGACAAGCTGTGTGTTAAGGCAGATGCAATGACGGGAAAGGAAAAACAACTCAAGTTTGAAATGAATAGTTCAAGTGATATAAAACTGTTAACAGATTCAAAGGCTTCAGATTCAAAGAAAATTGTGAAGCCAGTGAGTTGTTCAGGAGGAAAGGTTTGCAATAATAGTTCTTGCAAGGGGAAGGGAATCTTGCAGGCTGGTGTCGTTGAACACCTTAATGGCCGACTGAAAATCCTTGAAGAAGAAACTAAGACTATGAAACAAGATATCTTGGAGGCTCTGGAAGAAAGGAGAGAGCTGGTGAATGATATATATGAGCAGTTTCAGATTATACATTGTCACCTTCGCATACGAAATCAAGTGATGGAAGAGTCTAGTTATGATGATACTTTGATTGCAAATTCTCCAAAGGTAACTCTTTCTGCTATGTAGTGATATGTCTTATCCACTAATATATAGAAATTGAGTTGTACTTCAATTAATTTTGTTGTGCCTGGCCTGCAAAGATCTGCTTTTAGTCTTTTCTTCTCTGGTTACTGAAGGCATCACTTTGTCTTTACTTTTTGTGCCGGGAAGAAGTTAGCTGTTTGCTGTTAGTTATTGGTGAAGCATGAGTTCCTGATCCTAGTCTTGTGGATCAATGTCACTACCCTTCTATGCATCATTTACTAATTGTTTTTCACCCAAGAATATTAAGAACAATATTTATCTTATGAAAGAATACCCAAAAAAAGGGACTTGCTTCGCCTTCAACTTAATATTTGACTTTTATGGTATTTGATATTCTTAACTCTTAAGGTCTGCTGGTCTGGTAATTGGTAAATGGTGTTTGTGCAGCCCGTGGTGGGGTCTAATAGGCCATCTTGAAACATAGAAATACAAGGAAAGTTCCTACATACACGCTCATTTTCAAAGAATCTATGCATTTGAAACTAGGAACACAAATGACAAAACATCTAAGTCGCATTATAAAGTTGCTATTGGTCTTCACGGCACACCCTACTTCCAGCTTTTTTCATGCTGAAAATAGCAGATTTCAAAGCATATTGCATTCACTACATTAGTTTTGTAGTAGTCAAACAGTTTGCCCAAATTATTCCAATAAATTGAGAGTATTCATTTTCAAGAGACCCAAGACTCAACAAGTTAAAGACTTATTCTAACTTCTCTAGAGTTTCTTTGGTATGACTGACTGTTGTTTGCGGAAGGATTGAACAAAAAGAAACTGAGAACAAAATTAGTTGGTTTGTGTAAGCTTTGCTCTATCAATTTTCAATACTTGTATGCATAACTTTTACATGTTTGTGGTGTATAAACAGGATGGAAGGATAATTGGGGCTGGTATAACAGAAATTTTTCTCCAAGAACCAAGTATGTCTCTTGTCACCAGAGATCTTAGAGCTGGCACGTTAGAATTCCAAGAATCTGCTTAAGTAGTGCATGGACTCTCAATGAGATGATTTTTTTTTTATCTGAAATTTTATGAAAGTTGTGCAACCACCTGTTTTAGTTTGTGTTTTTTTGGTGTGTTAAAAAAAAATATATATATATATATATATATATACACACACACATACATATATATACAGTCTTTGGAGTCCACTATAAATTTTACTATGTTTATCAACTGTTTCTCATATAATAATATGAGTTTTTGGCTGAATATTGGTAAAAATTGAGTTTATTTGTGATATGTGTAATGTTCAAAGTTATTTAATTGCTTGAGGAGAGAGATGAATTTTGGTAATGATGTTGCCAAAATTGTGAGAAAAAAATAAGAGAGAGAAGATAGAAATGATGTGACAAGGGAAGGAGAGAGAAAAGTCATTTTGGCAATAGTATTGTTGAGATTTCTACTGCCCAATAAATTTGTATTGTGGCAATACCATTGCTGAATAGGAGAGAAGAAAAAAAAATTAACTGTTGCAATGCAAGTGCCTAAATAGGAGAGATGAGGGAGGAAATTCTTTTTTGTATTTTGGCAATCACAATACCCAAATATGAGAGAGAAGGGAGACTATATTTTGTTTTTTTTTTTTTTTTTGCCGAAAAGAGAAAAGAGACTATTTCCAAATATTATATACATATTTATATGGTTCGAATAAAGATCTTCATTGTAGATGGTTGCAAATATATAATGAAGAGTTTTGTTGGGTTAAAATAGATTGACTCCAGTTAATTAATTCAATTACCCAAATTGATTAATTAGATCAAATTACATGCAAATCCCAGAGGCACCAACAAATCACCAATAACTAATATGCAGCGGAAAATAAATTAACATGGTAATTTGTTGACAAATAGGGAAAACATCTCACAAGGTAAAAACCTCATCGGGTGAATTTAAGGTCACCACTCCCAAAAATTTACTAATAAATAATCAAGCGATTACAAGTATAAGGAATCTTTTCATTACCCTGGCTTGTTCCAAAATACCAACCTACAATTAAACATTTACTTCAATACCCAATTGAACTTGATCTTGTAGTAAGCTTCTTTGCTTTAAACAAATCTCCAATCTGTGACTAGTTCCTTTGCACAGAGACTAACTTCAACAACTTGATTGATTGTTGTTGGCTGTAAAGTTCTTCACTTCATAAACGGTGAAGATCAAGAAGCACTTGGTTACAAAACCCTAAGCCTTATATATGTTTAGGGTTGTAGAGAGAGAAACCTTAATCATTCAAGTCATCATGGGCCGAAATTCAGATTTGAGAAATCTAAAATTATAATTCTCGATAGATTGAGCTTGTGTCAAGCTTGTATCAAGCTTCTTCATTAATCTTCAATAGCAACTAGAGTCAAGCTTTAATGAAATAAATTTTCTTCACTTGTTTCTTGGATCAAACTTCATGTCTTTAATGATATCAATTGATATGTTAGAATAACATACTTCTTGATACATCAAACTCAACTTAGATCTACCAAATTACAAGTAAAATGCGTTTTGTTAAAAGATTAGCCAATTACATAGAAAATATGACCCTAACAAGTTTCAATTGCATATGAAGAACCTAAGGAACAACACTTATTGTACCTCTCTCTCTCTCTCTCTCTCTCTCTCTCTCTCTCTCTATATATATATATATATATATATATATATATTATCAAAATGGAGAGTTAAACAACATGAGTCTAAAAGTTGTGTTGTGTTTTGTTTTTATTCTTTCTAAGGGTTTGTTTTATCTTTTTGTTCACATTTTTAACTTATCCACTACACTTGCTTGATTGACGAGGAAGTCAAAAGATAAGAGTTGTGGTTGTTAATTACTTTGATAATCTATAGGAGTGTTTTCCAAACCGCACAACACACCCAAACCAGTTGCAAAATGGAAAATATAGAGAGTAAGAAATATATATATATATAGAGAGAGAGAGAGAGAGAGATCTTCAAAATTGTTTGTCATTTGTTAAAAATCTTGTAACTCAATTAACACTTCTTAATGTTTTTAAATTCTAACAAACAATTCTCAAAAAAAAAAATTCTAACAAACACATACAAGGTTTAAATTCCTGTCTCCAACTATCAAATTATACCCAAAAAAAAAAAATTGTTCTCCTTAATCCCTTTAATTAAAGAAATTACTGTTACAAATATGTCTATTAGTATTTTCTCTATAATACTAACTATTTCACTGGGGGTAATTTCCTAAAACCTCTAAAATATGATCAAATAACCATAACAAACTCTCATTCGTGTACTCTCTTCCCAGATTTGGATTAGGTGCAATTATCCCATTTTCCTCGCTATTTGTTTTTTTTACTATTCTCAGTTTCTCACTACTGTAACTCCATCTCTCTTCTAGACCAGCCTCAATCTCTCTACTTTCTTTCATTCACTTTCCAAACAAACAGATCCAACATCTCAAATCCATATCGGAGTCTCATTAGTCTTTCCCCAAACAAACAGATCCGGCTAAAAAGAGAGCTTGGATTTTCGACAACAATTTTTTAGCAATTTTTTTTTTTGGGAAAGAAATCGGCAAACTAGTAACAAGTTTGAAAATCGGAAGGTTGATTGTGGCTTGAACAGTTTCCAACCAAAATGTCTTTTCGGTTTTGTGAGTTTTAAAAATCGGATTGGTGGTCAGTCCTTGATTAACATGGTTCGACTGGCTAGTTCGAGTTTCAAAACTTTTTCCAAGTTCTCTAATGTTTGATAGTCTAGGAAAGTAAGATTAACGAAAAATGCAAGGCTTGGTTATAAAGCATTAATTCAGCAAAAAAAAAAAAAAAGGTTTTTATTGGTGAAAAGCGTTTTTCTAAAGCCTCACATGCATCTAAAAAAAAAAAAGTAAATGTTTTTTCATCTTTCACTCTCCCCTAATTTGTGTCAACTTTGAGTTTGAGTTAATTCAACTAGAAAAGTCTCTTGTTGTTGAATAAAAGATCTGAGATTTGATCCCCTGTGTACATCAAAAACTGATTAATGTCTTAATCCGATAATTAAGTGCAATCATCAGGAGCGAACACCATAAATTGAAACTGTATATATCAACCGTTTCTTTCACTCCCACCCCCTAATCTCATTAAGGAAGTGTTTAGTTTGACAAAAATTTATTTCTAGAAATTTTTTTTTGTATTTACAAGTATTTGGAGTAATGGAAAATGTGGGTCAACAAAAAGTATTTCTGATTGACCATAAAATAAAGACACTTGTGACGTAAATTGGTTTACGCTTTCATTTTCTATCAACCATTTTCTGCCTCACTCAAAACTTATAAATTAGACATCCACCCCCCACTTTCCACTATTTGCCACCTAACCACCACCCCCCAACTAACGTCTTTGGTGGCCAACCACTACTACCAATGTCTGCTGACACCATTGGTCCCTAAATACAATTTTTTTTTTTTTTTTTAATCTAGAATTTTATAATTTTTTATTATATATATGCTTGGGCAATGAAAAAATGTGAGAAAGTAGTATAAAATATATTTTTATAATATTATCAAGAATGTAACCAAATACTGTAAAATATTTTCCAAAGTATTTTTAGGAATGTAGCCAAACACTTGAAAATATTTTATAAACAAAAAATATTTATCGTCAAACCAAACACAGCCTAAATCACCTCTTCCCTACGCTACTCGATTTGTCTCATTGTCAGTTATCACTTCCACTTGATTTCTCTCATCCTAGGTGTTTTCTTGTAGACACCCATTTAGAAACCGTTCAAAGACCACATGTTTGCAAACAACTCTTGAATTGAATCTAATCATTCGCAAAGAAGTCTGGGCCTCTTGAACACAAAATTTGAAAGTGAAGTGTTCCTTATAGTCCTCATCAAACTTATGAGAAAATCAACTTGAGTACTGATGATGCTGAAAAAATCACAGGTAAGCCACACAGCCCTCGCAAGCTCGAAACAGCACCTGCACAGCAAAAAGAAAAGACCTAACAGAGAGCACCAGTGTGGTGCCGGCCAAATACCCTCCGAAGGTCAAGTCAGAACTATTCTCACAATTCTAGAGTGTTAGAGAGGGTAAATTATGCGTACCTTGATTTGTGAGAGTGCTTGGGTTTTTATAGTAGTAGGGGGTTGACCTCTTTTCCTTGGAGTATAAGTCTTTTCCTTATAGGAGTCTTCTTGAGTGTATTTTGCGGGATCCTTTCTATATAGGAATCCCTCTTAGGTATCTCAAAACGTGGAGAGCAAGACATTTCCTTATATACGCAACCGTGATTAGCAAGCAATCTTTTACTAATGTCGTCAGCTTACCCTATGCCTTCAGTCTTAATCCCGTCAGCTTTAGGATCCCTTCAGCTTTATTATCCCGTCAGCTTCATGACCCCGTCAGCCTTAGAGTATGCCTTGCTGGTGCTTCTCTCTACAAATCCCTTCCGTCAATAGTCTTCAAATGAGGGCTGATGGGTTCAGTTGTATCCGTCCACTTTTAACCGTCAGCTTATCCCATTGTGAGTAATCTCTATTTTATCCTCATCAAGTACTATAGCCCAAGTCTTCCAATAGTGCATTGGAATTTCCTCAAATACTTGGGCAGCTCTTCCAACACCAGCTAAGGGCATAAATGCATGACCCAAATACATGAGTTTAAGAGATATATATTAAAAAATATGTTCTCGTAATCATTTAGGATCTTTTTCTCTTTTGTTTTTAATTTGTTGAAGTTATTTTATTTTATTTTATAGGAGTTTGTTGAAGTTGTTTGACTTAAATAGTCTTAAGTTGTATTAACCTTGTGATGGACCATCCAATAAAAATGTTTTTCCATGTTTTATTAATTTTCATGCTACCACTTAATCTATTATTTTCATGTTATTAATTTTTATGGCATAAGTTGATGCATCTAATTGAGATATTAAATGTTCAAATCCCCTATTCTTAAAAAAATTATTTAATTTTTAATTTTTTTTTTTTTTTTTTGTAGAAAGAAAGGATATTATGCGTTGACTGACTTGAACTTGAGCCAACACATTGTTGGTATCAAAATTAATGACCTATTTATCTAAATAATTTTGACCTGACCCAACTTGATTCAATTGAACTCAAATCCAACTAGATCCATTAATTAGGTTTAGTCAATGTAGATAATTGTAATTTACACAAAGGAAAATTCAAATTTAACTCTATCTCTATTGTAAAGATAACACTACAAGTCAAAAGTCCTGTAAATCGATTGCAAACGAAGATGTACAAAGTTTAAATCATTTATCTCTCAACTATCAAATTATAAAAAGAAAGAAAAAATAATAACATGGGGAGATATAATGGTATTACTAGCCCAAATGCCCAATGCCCAACAAAATGAGAGAATGGGGATAAAGGGATACTGGACCAAGCCTAGTAGAGACATTAAATGAAAGCGGGGGGCAGGGGTCAGTTGTTGTTAAGAGCTCGAGAACAAAAAAGACGTGACTCGCTAAGGAGTCCCTCTTCCTTGGAACATGACTGCGGAACTATGTCATCTCTAGGAAGGACAAGAATAACAACGAGACTGACGAAGAAGGACGGCCGAGGAACAAGAAGAGGTAGCTCCTAAAATCAGCTAAAGTTCTCTCTGTATGAATGTACCTACTAGACAGATGTTGCATTAAATGCCAAATGATTTGTCAGAACAATGTTCTCCACCTAACACTTATTTACTCCTTGAAAAGGAAGAAGAGAACTTTCATGGGACAAGTGTTCTCTTCCATTACATCTCAAATCTATCGAGAAAGGAGTTGGAAAGTAGTATAAATACCCTCCTCCCTCCACAAAAGGGGGATAGAAAAAATCAGACAAATAGAGAGAGAGAGAGAGAGAGAGAGAGAGAGAGAGGAACTTTTCTAAGTAATGTTCCTCTAACAAACAAGTTTTTATTTTTTATTTTTATATAAAATAAAAATTCTACTCTAACCTAATCTAAGTGTATGAAGTTTTCAAAATTTTGAACCCCAATCCTTACTTCCAACACTATACAAGTACATATAATTATGAATAACCATTACACAAAAAATATGCGGTGATCTATCAAATAAGTAAAATACTCGTGAATCTATCTCTTTAGTTCATACTATCTTCTTTTCTTTCTTAGCTATCTCATTGTGAATTTTGCAGCATTAAATAAAAATTAATTGTAAGTGTTTTTGGCTGAATAAATTAATTGTGAGTTTAATCCTGTGTTTTTGACCCCACAAATAACTTTTCAAAAATATGCGGTGATCTATCAAATAAGTAAAATACTCGTGAATCTATCTCTTTAGTTCATACTATCTTCTTTTCTTTCTTAGCTATCTCATTGTGAATTTTGCAGCATTAAATAAAAATTAATTGTAAGTGTTTTTGGCTGAATAAATTAATTGTGAGTTTAATCCTGTGTTTTTGACCCCACAAATAACTTTTCAAAAATTTTGGCTAATTTCAATGAATTTTATTCTTGTTATTATAAAAAGAAAAAAAAAAAAGAATAATAAAATAAAATCCATATGAAACGGACGTTCCCTCTACCCCGTCTCTGTTATCCTTCTCTGGTTCAAAATGTGAGGTTGGAAAATTTCATCAAATCTCACATTTTTATTTATTTTTTTGCCACCATCCACTAAATAAAATCAAATCAAATAAAAAATCCAACAAATTTAAACCCCTCTGCTGATTTTCTGCAACCCCATTTCTTCCCTCCGTTTACTTGCTAAGAAAACGCAGGAATAACCAAACTATAATTTTCTCAGCAACCAAACACTCCCATACAGATGGAAGTGGAAGTGAAAGTCAGACTCCCAGACTCAACCTCCCACCAAAAACTCTCTACACTCCTCTCCCCATTCCACACCAAAACCCTTCTCCAAGAAAACGTCTTCTTCGATGGCTCCGACTCCCAACTCTCCTCCAACCTCGCCGTCCTCCGCCTCCGCTTCATCACCACCACCGCCACCGCCACCGCTCCTAACCACTGTGTCCTCTCCCTCAAGGCCCAACCCGTAATTTCACAAGGAATAAGCCGTGCCCAGGAGCTGGAAGAACCCATGGACCCCACTCTCGGTCGCGCCTGTATAGCCGAGCCATGGCGGCTCTTGTCAGTCACTGACTCCGCCATCGTTGAGAGAGTGAAGCAAGAGTTTGGGGTTTCTGGGTTGGTTTGCTTAGGTGGGTTTAGGAATGTGAGGTCGGTGTATGATTGGCAAGGGTTAAAGATTGAGGTGGATGAGACTAACTTTGATTTTGGGACGTGTTATGAGGTGGAATGTGAGACTGGTGATCCTGAACGGGACAAGAAGGTGATCGAGCGGTTTTTGGAGGATAATGGGATTGGGTTTGAGTATTCCCAGGTGTCCAAATTCGCGGTGTTTTGGTCAGGCAAGTTGCCATTGTAAGTCTGTCTAATGTTTTGGTTTTGTTTTTGTTTTTGTTCTGTGATGCAGTACTAATGTAATCATAGGTCTTAGAATTGGACATGTTTTTGTTTGCTCTAATGTGTGTGTCTGTTGATAATTGGATAGTTACAACAGGGGGAGGTGAAACTAAATTTGAACCGGAATGTTTTAGTCGAAAACAGGAGGAGGTGCCAGTTGAGCTATCTTGTGGGCTTGAATATTTGTGTTTTCTGTTAGGGTGCGTTTGGGAAGCCAATGAAAAAAAAATATATATATTAACTTTTGAGTTTAGTTTGGTGTGTCCCACATCAGGAAAAAAGAAGAAGAAAATTTCCTCTTCTCTAGGTTACTGTTAGCAATAAACAATCAACAAAGCATATGTAAAGTCACTCGAAATAATGTTTTAGCTCATGGATAATACAATCTGCTTAAGATAAGCCTTGTGAAGCAGAGGTTATTGGTGTGAATAGTCTTATTTCCCTTTCATTGGGGTCAAAGTCACTAATATTTGATTAAGGTTCCTAGTAGCAAGGTGGAAATGTTATGCATGTGAATATACTGAAAAACATATGGGATACGTTGGTGATGCAGCTTTTGTATTCTGCAGAGGATTTGTGTAGAAAATAGGAAGCAGAAAGCAGAAACCATTTGGTTTTTGATGGCTTGTCTATTAAAGAGTATAGAAAGAAGCCATGGAAAAATGCTTGTTCCGTGGTCTCGAAACTGAATGGAACAGAGTGGTGGATTTGGGTCTGCAAAACTGATTAAAAGATTAAAAAAGCTGTGATTTGCAAGATAAATTGGGGGGTTACAGTTTATTTGGATTTGGATTTGGATTCAAAGGAATCCATGGTTGCCAAGTGAAAAATAAAGAGTATTTTGCAAGCTATTAAATGGGAAGTAAAGTTGAGTTGTTGCAAGGGGAGAATCAATAACACAGTTCTAAACAGGGCTTCATGCTGCTGCTGGGGGATTCCAGTTTCTGTCCTGAAGAAGAACTCTAATTAGAGCTCATATGTGCAATGCTTATATCTGAGTAGGGACTTGATTTGGGATAATTTGTATAGTTTAGCATAATGCTAATAATTGCTGAGTTTGGCATGGTGGCTCAGTTGTATTACTGACTTCTCTGTGGTGTTTATGCTCAATGAAATTTCTGCTTACTTTAAAAAAAGAAAAAAAGAAGAAAAAACATCTGGTAGCTGAAAAGGGCGTGTGTATCCATCCTTTTTATGTATGTTCTTTCAGATGCTTAATGTAAGTTCATATTTTTCCCTTCCTATATGTCTAACTTCTATGTATATCTTTGTCTGTAGTTTTCAGTCATGAGTATTTCACTCCTAGTTCATTTGGCTACAATACGTGAGTCATGAATGTTTTCTTGTCATTGTTGTAATGTTTACTACTCTGTCTATTGTCTATTTTGTATTAGTGAGTCAATAAAAGATGAAACTCATTAGCCTGGTCTAAGGAAAGTTCGAACGAGGATAGCCTAGAATTTTCTTATTTGGTGGCATGATATTAGATTCTCTATTCTAACAATGATTGTTTTTGTCATGTTGTCAATTTACTGGCAGAGTCATCACTATCTATAGAGATCACACATTCCTGAACTTTTCATTTAAGATAATGACTTTGAGTTGTTGGTGGTTCCCTTGATTCTCTGGATATGAATTGCTCAAGTGTGTCTAGAGAAGTAGGTACGCTTATTTCAGCTGTAGAGAGGGGGAATATAAATGGTAATATTTGATGACCTTCCACATAGGTGCATCTCCCTCGTCAACACCTATGGGTTAGAAGAGCCAATGCTTTCAAGTTTCTCTAAAATTTGACATTAGTTTTGCTGGTAGTTGATCAGTCAGTTAATTCTGAATGGCCTCCTTTCAAATGGTAAAATTACCTTTAGCATAGGTGTTGATATGAAGAGTTTGAGCCTTGGTGCAATGGCAAGTGCCTTCCACTAAAAGCGATAAGTCGCAGGTTTGAGTTCGGAAATCAGCCTCATCAGTAATTGGGGGTAAGGCTGCCTACAATTAATTCTCCCAAATTTCACAAAAGTGGGAGTTTTGTACACTGGACAATCTTTTAATAGGTGTTGATATGAAGCCCAATGACAGAATGACCTGGGTGGATAAAATCTCAACCCAATGTCTTGTATTACGTTGCATGACTAAGATTTCTGTAACTATACTCATGCACTTGGCCGTAGTCTCCCATGATATTTTCTGTCCACAGACTTCCTTTTTTTTTTTTCCTTTTCTTTTTTCTTGACTCTTCATAATTCACTTACATTTCTTTGTAGGAGCTCTTGAGTTTGAATGACTTTGTGACTGTACTCTCTGAACTTTGGGGTACTTTTGTTTTGCTGTCCATTATATTGCTGCAAGTGAAGCTTCAATTATCAAATTGTTACTTTTATTATCATCCAGTTCCTCTCTTTCTTTTACTTTGGTTTCCAATAGATACCAAAGGATTTTTTTTTAGCATTTTGGCTTTAGCTAAAAGTGGGTGGAAATTTATAATCAATAAAAGGAAGTTTCTTTGAGTGGCATTAAATTCACCTCAGATAGCAAATAAGAGTTCAAGTGGCACTAAATTTAGCTTATCTTCAAAGAACAGAGTTACATTTGCAACACTCAATTTCTTGGGTAGCCACCATTGAGATGCTCAAGTATTGGCATGCAAAGACATTGCTAAATCGCTCTCTTCAACCCCACCCACCCACCCCACCAACACACAAAAAAAAAAAACCTGAAGTTTTGGCATATTTAGGTTATATCGCTTATCACTAGTGAGGCATGTTTACTAATTCTATTGCGGTTGGGGTATGGGCAACATAGAACCAACCACTTGTGTCCCGCAGTTGACCTTGTCTAGTCCTACTTAAATTGTTGCTTAGTTGAGTAAAGACCTCCATCACTTCTCAACTGTCCAGTAAGGTGGAATGTGACCAAGGTGTTCATGAATGGCTAAGGGAAAGAGATCTTTCTTTTTATTTGGCAAAAAAATACAAGCCCATTTTTGTAATAGAAGGTTCTAAAGATTAAGCAAAAGGAAACCCAAATCAAAGAAGAAAAAAAGAAAATTAGATCTAGTAAAGCTCACCTTCATTAAAAACAGAAAAATAGGAGTTGAAGACAAGAATATGAGAGTTGTGAAGCGGAGAAGAGATTTCGCCGCCAAACAAGTTAGTTTCAAAGGCTCAATACTACAAAGCCAAGTGTCCAAAAACCCACTCACATATTATAATTTCTGTCCAAGTAAAACACTCAATGAACCTCTCCTCTAACACCTATATGGTGAAACCCGAGGTTGTCGAATCAATCTTCAACTTGCTCTTTATCTCTCTCTCTCTCTGTGCTAGGGTTTAATATTCGCTCTACAATTCTAGGTTTTTTAGATTCAAAGGGTTCATTTGGATTGTGTTTATTGTTGTTGAAACTGAAAATTGAAAACATAAAATAATTTTTAAATATGTGAAAAGTACCAATAGACCTATTTTTAATATTTTTTAATGTGTGAATAGTATTGCTACAGTATATAGACAGTACTGATACAATGCAAAACAGTAATTTTTGTCCACCGAAGTCAACGTATGCGCGGGCAAAAGAAAAAAAAAAAAAAAAAAACAAAGAAAACGCAGTGATCAAAACGTGGACGCAGAAAACGTGGGATCCAAACGCCCTCAAATTCTCTCTCTCTCTCTCTCTCAAAATTGGTTTCAATTCTTTGCTTCAGTGATTTTCTAGGGTTTCGATTCTTTGTTCAATTTTGCTCAATTCGTTGATTTTTATTCGAGCTAAATTAAAATTAGGGTTTTTTTTTTTTTTGGTTTTTGGTCAAATTTTCAATTTTCCCAATATTTTTTGTGAAAGTTTGAGTCTTTTTGTTGGTGAAACAATGCCTCCACGGACTGTGAAGAGGGGTGCGGGATTGGCGGGGCCGAAGAGGACGACGAGAGGCACAAGAGGAGCCCAGAAGGCTCAGGATCCGCCACCGGAAGAGGTGGCTGTTCTTGTTGCGGCGCCGCCGAAAAGAAGCCGGAATTCTTCTGATATCGCTGGAAAGCGTGACTTGTTCGATTCCTTGCCGGACGAGCTCGTCATTTCCATTCTCCGCAAACTAAGCTCCTCCGCCACTTACCCCTCCGATTTCGCCAACGTTCTCCTCACGTACGTCCTTCTCTTCTTCCTTATGAAAAATAAATTCCGACCATTCCACCGGAGTTTCAATCGGAACTGTGGTCTGAATTTCATTTCCAAAATGTGAAAAACATTAAAGACTATTCTAACGTGGTAAAATACGGTTGTTTTTGAATTTTGAATATGATGTAACTGATTGTTGTATGCAACGAACTTTTACAGTTGCAGGAGGTTAAACGGTTTAGGACTCAGTTTCTTAGTACAGATTCGTCAAAGAATCGTCAACAGGATGTAATTTTCCTCTCTCTCTCTCTTTTGCTTTTTGTTTTTGTTTTACATATTTATGTTTACGGGTTGTGTTTGGGTCCGAATCCGATCAAATTGGATTTATTCATTAGCTTAATTGATCAAGTTATTGACTTTTTGTGTGGAAATTAGAGAACTTTACAGCAAAATCTTCACTTTTTGATGCCACAAACATTGAAGAATACAGAGTTTAACTGGAAATAAAAAATTCTAGTCTGTATACTCAAGAGTAATGCTTTGACCAAAGGTTTTCGTGAGTGTAGTAGGGGCTAGGGAGTGCTCTGAACATCACATCACCCTGTTGTGTCAGCTTAGTTATCCTCATGAATTGGAAGAGCGCGAGAACGCCAAAGCTTTAATTATAACTAGTCTTTTTGATATATCATACATATGTGACGGTAACGCAGGAGCTCTAAGCTCTAATTATAGCTAGTTCTTTTTGGATATAACACAGATGTTACTGACGCATCCCCATGTACTTATTTATATATAGTCCAGATTGGCATGGTACATTCTCGATGTCAAACTCAGCATGTTTACATATAACTTCATCAAAATCGTAGGGGTTGTTACCACATATACTCCTTCCTTTAACATGAAACTAGGCCCATCACAAACCATTAATCATGTGAAAGAGTTAATTTCCATTTCAGATAGCTTTTTTTTAAAAGTGTGGCCTGTTTTAATAAGTAAGGTTTTAATTAGCTATACTAAGGTCAAAAAAAGCAATGCTCTTAAAAATTGTTCCTAAACAAGCAAGGGGAAATAAACTCATTAAAATAAGCGGTAACAAACTTGGTACAACTTTATGGGTTGTGTTTGGGTTTGGTGGTTTCATTTTCTTTTTCTTTTTTTTCTTTTTTTTTTTTGGATGCCCCTTACGTTCTATTCATTAGCTTAACTGGTCAAGTTATTCATTTTTTTTTTTTTTTTTGGGGGGAATTAGAAACTAACTGCTTAATCTTCAATTTTGATGCCATGAATTCAACAACGTAGAGTTTAACTCAAAAACTAGTTTTGATCTGAAGGGTCATGTTGTAAGACCTCATTAAGATTGTGAGGGTGCTATGCAGTAAGAGTGCAATGAATATAACATTTACATTGAGTACGTAAGTATGGCAGGAGCTCTGATTATAACTAGCTGGTTTGGGATATCACATAGATGTGAGTAATGAATCTGCATTTGGTTGCAATAGTAGCTCCATGTACTACTCATTTGTATTTATATATGTCTAGATAGACCTAATTTATTCTCAACATAAGACTCCAAACATGTCCATACAACTTGCAAAAAATCCTAGGGGTTACCACAAATACTCCTCCCTTTTGAGCGTGCCAATATGGTGGGTGCTCTAATTATTACTAGTCCTTTTGGTTTATCACACAGATGTGACTATTGAATCTCCATTTGCTGACAATATTATCTTCATATTTCATTCTTGATGTTAGACTCAACACACATCCCTACCAAAAAAAAAAAAATTCCTAGGGTTATGACAAATACTCCTTCCTTTCACATAAAATTAGGTTCAGCATGTGAAAGAGTAAGTTTCCATTTCGGATAGCTTATTTTTAATAGTGCACCCGTTTTAATATGAAAGGTTTTTTAATAAGCTATAATTAGAAAAAAAGTAAAGCTCTAAAATAATTGTACCTGAACAAGCTGGGGAAATAAACTAGCCAAAATAAGCGGTAAGAAACACACAATTATTACCCTGTTTGGTTAGCCTTAAAAATAGAAATAAGTTAGCTTATTTCATAAGTACAGCTTTTGGAAGCCTCACATTTTTTATGTACAGCTATACTTTCATATAATAAACATTTTAAACAAAATAAACTACTGAAAAAAAACTACTATTTCTAAACACAAAGCTCGAGTCTTCATATGCTTAGATTCTCATTGTCTTTTGTTTGACTAACTCTACATTCAACATTTTGAATATTGCTGTTAGGCCTGTATCTGTGCTTTGGCTTGCTGATGGGACTTTTGCTTTCATTCCATATATGAGCTTGATAAAATTGTGTACTTGTAGTAGCTTTTTATACCATAACCAGTATTTTATTGCTGTTCGTTAATTAAAAAAAAATGGAGTGGCATAACTGGAAGGATGAAAACAAATATTCAAAATAATGTCAGAAAGGCATGTGGTAAGTGTAGTTGATCCTCATATGAAGTAAAATAAAAATCCTTGGAAATATGACAATGCATCTACTAGTATAAGAATCAGACATGACTTTGAAAGAAAGTATTGTATCATGGGAGTTGACTACAAGGGTAAATAATGCTATATTGTGAGTTGGAAACAAAGGACTTGAGTGCATCACCCAAATATAGAGCTGGGGGTAGAATTTGTTGTGGAACACTTGAAGATTTCCTTTTTACAATCTTCACTTTCAATGCCACACACATTCAAGAACACAGTTTAACTGAAAAGCTAGTCTGCAGTCTGCCCCGAAGAGTAATGCTTTGAGACCCCCATCAAGATTGTGAGGGCGCTATGTAGTAGAGGTGCAATGAATATGACATTGGAAGAGCGTAAGTATGTGGGAGCTCTAATTGTAACTTGTCCTTTTGGGATATCGTGTAGATGTAACACATCCCCATGTGGTGACATTTGCAGCTTACTTTAACATAAGACTAGGTCCAGCACAACCACTAATCATGTGAAAGACTAAATTTCCATTTCAGATTGCGGACTTTTAAAAGTGCTATCTGTTTTAACTAGTAAGGATTTAATTAGCAATACTAAGAAAAAAAAAATAATGCTCTATAAAATTTTATCTAACAAGCTGGGGGAAATAACTCACCAAAATAAGCTGTAACATACACACACTTGTTACTCTGTTTGGTCAGGTTCAAAAATCAAAATAAGCCAACTTATTCCATAGGTACAGATTTTGAAAGCCTTGCATTTTTCTAAGTACACCTGTACTTTTAAATAATAAACATTTTAAACAAAATAAAATAGTGAAAACAACGAAGCTATTCCAAACACCAAGCTTGAGTCTTTGTATGCTTGGTTTCTCATTTTCTTTCGTTTGACATTTTGAATATTGTGTATGACTGAATTAACGCTTTGTTTGTTTCACTGTAAAATGTTTCAAATGTAAAATTTTTTACAATAAAGTATTTTCTTTTGAAAACATTTCACAGAAAAACATTTTCAAGTGTTTGGTAATTGGTATGACAAAATTTTCCAAGCACAAGCCATCAAAACCAGTGCCTCCTAGCCATCGTCAGTGGTTCTGGTTTATCAGGTTCATATATGGAATTCGTTTTTTGCTTTAACATTTTTGTTAGGCCTGTATTTGTGCTCTGGCTGGTGGGACTTGTGTCTCTCTACTCAATCTAGGATGTATGGACATGGGTGTGGGTACAATTTGGCGACATGAGCAATTGCTTTAACATTTTTGTTAGGCCTGTATTTGTGCTCTGGCTGGTGGGACTTGTGTCTCTCTACTCAATCTAGGATGCATGGACATGGGTGTGGGTACAATTTGGCGACATGAGCAATTTTTGAAAAATTATAACATGAGACGGCAAATAGTACACTGTTACAACACAGTTGCGGCACCTCAAATGAAGTGTCCGTGCTTAGCTACTCATTCCATATATGAGCTTGATAAAGCATGTGCTCGTAGTAGCATTTCATACCGTAAGCAATATTTTACTGCAGTTAATTATTAGAAAAAACTGAGGAAGGGCATAACTGGAAAAAGAAGAGAACAGATATTCAAATTAATGTCAGATAGGCTTGTGGTAAGTGTCGATGATCCTTATATGAAGAAAAATAAAATTTCTCGGAAATATGACAAATGCATCTAGAAGTATAAGAATTGGATATGACATTGAAAGCAAATGTCGTATCAAGGGAGTTGACTACAAGAACTAGTAGTGCTATATTAGGAGTTGGAAACAAAACACCTGAATGAATCACCTAAATAAAGAGCTAGGAATACAATTCGTTGAGGAACACTTGGGGGTCTAATATATGGAAAGCAAGGTATCATGTTAGTTGACTAGGAAAACATTTTCTGTTGACAGATTTTCCATAGTGAACCTTGGACAATCAAGTGCTACTGTTAATTTTTTTCAGAGAAAAAAATACTGGGTTTTTGTTCATATTTTTAAAATTTCATGAAATTTTATTTACTTATCAAAAAAAAAAATTCTTGAAATTTTATGTGGTTTCTTTTCACATTTTGTTGCTTTAAGTTCTGCACTGTCAGCATAGTTCAGCAAATTGGGTCTTTTTTCTATAATAGCTTAATTGTGCCTCTGTGGTCAGTAACATAATAAGAGTATCTCCTTTTGTGTATAGAATGGAAACTTTGAAGAGGCATCTCCCTGTTTCTGGCCAAGAGGGATTACATGAACTCAGGAAATTTGCTATAAGGTTTGAGGAAAAGATTTATACTGCTGCCACAAGCCAGTCAGATTATCTACGAAAAATATCTCTGAAAATGCTTACAGTGGAAACTAAGTGTCAGAATCCTAGAGGCAATGCTTTGCCATAGTAATAAGTCCCCAGATGTAGGTAAGTACATCAAAGAATTATGTGCATGGTTTTATTTACATATTAATCCACCCTGATACTCTCTCTGGTGTTGTGTTTTTGACACCGAAATCATTATTTCATGTATCTTCATGGACTTTATACACGCACGCATACTTCCTTGCATATGAACATATACAGAAACATAGATATATGTTTATATATGTGTATGTGTGCAATTTTTTTTCTTCTTGGACATGAATCCGTAATTCCTGTTAAAATGTCTAAAGATGTTATTTTTGTGACATCTTGAAAAGTGATGTTGTCTTTGTTTTATTGGTGGGGGTATGGGGAAAGGTGGATGCTATATGCAGTTGAATTTGTATGTTTAGCATCTGTTGGACTGCTTTCACCCTCAAAACAGGCTATGAAAAATAAATGAGTGTACTTATCAAAAAAAGAAAAGAAAAAAGAAGGTGATATGAGTAACCTAATGAGCTCTAGCCTAAATTCCATTTCCTTTGTAAGGGTAATGGAGTGAGGTTGTGGTTTCAAATATAAGGAATTCAATTGAAATATATTTCCATTTTTTTTCTGTTCCATTGTTTTTTTTTGGGTGGGGGGTTGTGGGGGGCCGGGCTTTAGTGCTTTGATACCTTTGCCCATGGGTATGTGTTTTTATGTATTCTTCGTTCAACTTTTTTTTTTAATTTATATTTTTAAAATATTTTATTTTTTTTATCCTTCTACATTTCATATAGCTTCGTGTCTGTTTTTGTTCTTTCATATGCAACAGGGATGAGTATGCAGCCCCAAGTTCATAATCCAGGGCTATCACTTCCTATTCCATTATCAGCTAATCAGTCTCGCCAACAGATGTTATCTCAAAACATTCAGAATAACATTCCATCTGCTGGAGTTCAAAGCACTGCCAGTTTGCCGTTTGCACTGCCTCCTGTCTCTGGTTTAAGTCAGAATCCTATCCCAAATGTTGTTGGCCAGAATACCAACGTGCAGAATATGCCTAGTTCACAGAACTCAGTAGAAGTGCAATGAATATCACATTGAAACTGCGCAAGTATGTGGGAGCTCTAATTGTAATTTGTTCTTTTGGGATATTGTGTAGATGTAAAACATCCCCATGTGGTGACATTAGTAGCTTACTTTAACATAAGACTAGGTCCAGCACAACCAGTAATCATGTGAAAGACTAAGTTTCCATTTCAGATTGCTTACTTTTAAAAGTGCTATCCGTTTTAATTAGTAAGGATTTATTGAGCTATACTAAGAAAAAAGAAAGTAATGCTCTATAAAATTTTATCTAACAAGCTGAGGGAAATAACTCACCAAAATAAGCTGTAACATACACACTTGTTACCTTGTTTGGTTTGGTTCAAAAATGGAAATAAGCCAACTTATTTCATGGTGAAAGCCTTTCATTTTTCTGAGTACTCCTGTACTTTCAAATAATAAACATTTTATACAAAATAAACTAGTGAAAAAAAACGAAGCTATTCTAAACCACCAACCTTGAGTCTTTATATGCTTGGTTTCTTATCTTCTTTCATTGGACATTTTGAATATTATGTAGGACGGAATTAACCCTTTGCTTGTTTCACCTTAAAATGTTTCAAATGTAAAATTTTTTACATTGAAGTATTTTCTTTTAAAAACATTATACAGAAAAACATTTTCAAGTGTTTGGTAATTGGTATGGCAAAATTTTCCAAGCACAAGCCATCAAAACTGGTGCCTCCTAGTGATTGTTGGTGGCTTTGGTTTATCAAGCTCATTTATGGAATGTGTTTTTTGCTTTAACATTTCTGTTAGGCCTGTATTTGTGATCTGGCTGGTAGGACTTGTGTCTCTCTACTCATCTAGGATGTATGGACATGGGTGTGGGTACAATATGGTGATATGAGTAATTTTTGGAAAATTATAACATGAGACAGCAGATAGGGCATTGTTATGACATGGTTATGGCACCCCAAATAAAGGGTCCGTGCTTAGTTACTCATTCCATATATGAGCTTGATAAAGCGTGTGTTCGTAGTAGCTTTTCAATTTATGCGTCTAGACTCTAAGCGTGGGTTTGGATTCACATCCACGGTCACGTTTTGCTTCTTTGCGCATTTTCAGCTTTTTTTTTTTTTTTTTTTTCCTGAACGCGCATCTAACACTGTTCATTGTCTATAAACTGAGGAGATATAATGGTATTACTAGCCCAAATGCCCAATGCCCAACAAAATGAGAGAATGAGGATAAAGGGATATTGGACCAAGCCTAGTATAGACATTAAATGAAAGGGGGGGTTAGTTGTTGTTAAGAGCTCGAGAACAGAAAAGACGTGACTCGCTAAGGAGTCCCTCTTCCTTGGAACATGGCTGAGGAACTATGTCATTTCTAGGAAGGACAAGAATAACAACGAGACTGACAAAGAAGGATAGCCAAGGAACAAGAAGAGGTAACACCTAAAATCAACTAAAGTTCTCTTTGTATGAATGTACCTACTAGACAGATGTTGCATTAAATGCCAAATGATCTGTTAGAATAATGTTCTCCATCTATTTGGCACACCAAATACAAAAACGGAGTATTATCAAATGTGTTAAATGTGTCAAACTTTTGCAACATCGAACAGTACCGTTGCAATTTTGACACGGTACGAACGAGAATGGTATTTGCGTTTATTATTTTTTTATTCGACTTTTCTCTCTCCTCTCACTTCTTTAATTGATTTTTTCTCTCTCCTCACAAATCTGTCTCTCTCCCAACTAGTGTTCTTTCCTCTTCAAATCAGATTCTCAGCTCCTCCCTCAACCTCAAATGTCTTTCTCTCTCTTTGCACCTCAAATCAAACCCAAAAATCTTCTTTCTTCTCTCTTTATCTAGCGGTAAAGCTATGGACTGAGTCGTGATTGGTTGAGACAGTAGATGGGTCAGTTAGGTTGGGGTTGTTGGTTGAGTTTTGGGTTTAGGTGGTGGAGTTGGTTGTATCTAACACTTATTTAGTCCTTGAAAAAGGAAGAAGAGAACTTTGATAGGACGAGTGTTCTCCTCCTTTACATCTCAAATCTATTGAGAAAGGAGCTGGAAAGTAGTATAAATACCCTCCTCCCTCCATAAAAGGGGGATAGAAAAAATAGAGAGAGAGAGAGAGAGAGAGAGAGCACTTTTCTAAGTAATGTTCCTCTATCAAACAAGTTTTTATTTTTTATTTTTATATAAGATAGAAATTCTTCTCTAACCTAATCTAAGTGTATATGTGTGTGAAATTCTCTCCCCGGCCCTTACCTCCAACACTCCACAAATACTTCTAATTGTAAGTAACTATCGCACCAAAAATGTGCAGTGGTCATTCAAATAAGTTATATACTCATGAATCTATCTCTTTAATTCATATGGCCTTATTTTCCTTCTTAGCTATCTCATTGTGAATTTTGCAGCATTAAATAAAAATTAATTGTGAATGTTTTTTGCTGAATAAATTAATTGTGAGTTTAATCGTCTGTTTTTAATCCCACAAATAACTTTTCAAAATTTTTGGCTAATTTCACTTAATTTCATTCTTGTTATTATAAAAAGAAAAGAAAAAAAAAAAGAATAGTAAAATAAAATCCATATAAAATAATAAAACGGACGTTCCCTCTCCCCTCCCTTATCCTTCACTGGTTCAAAAAGTGAGGTTGGAAAATTTCATCAAATCTCAAATTTTTTATTTATTTTTTTTGCCACCATCCACTAAATAAAATAAAAAAAAAAATCCAAAATCCAACAAATTTAAACCCCTCTGCTCATTTTCTGCAACCCCATTTCTTCCCTCCGTTTAATTGCTTAGAAAACGCAGGAAAAACAAAGCTATAATTTTCTCAGCAACCAAACAATCCCCAACAAATGGAAGTGGAAGTGAAAGTCAGACTCCCAGACTCAACCTCCCACCAAAAACTCTCTACACTCCTCTCCCCATTCCACACCAAAACCCTTCTCCAAGAAAACGTCTTCTTCGATGGCTCCGACTCCCAACTCTCCTCCAACCTCGCCGTCCTCCGCCTCCGCTTCATCACCACCACCGCCACCGCCACCGCTCCTAACCACTGTGTCCTCTCCCTCAAGGCCCAACCCGTAATTTCACAAGGAATAAGCCGTGCCCAGGAGCTGGAAGAACCCATGGACCCCACTCTCGGTCGCGCCTGCATAGCCGAGCCATGGCGGCTCTTGTGAGTCACTGACTCCGCCATTGTTGAGAGAGTGAAGCAAGAGTTTGGGGTTTCTGGGTTGGTTTGCTTAGGTGGGTTTAGGAATGTGAGGTCGGTGTATGATTGGCAACGGCTAAAGATTGAGTTGGATGAGACTAACTTTGATTTTGGGACGTGTTATGAGGTGGAATGTGAGACTGGTGATCCTGAACGGGACAAGAAGGTGATTGAGAGGTTTTTGGAGGATAATGGGATTGGGTTTGAGTATTCCCAGGTGTCCAAATTCGCGGTGTTTCGGTCAGGCAAGTTGCCATTGTAAGTCTGTCTCTAATGTTTTGAATTTGTTTTTGTTCTGTGATGCAGTACTAATGCAATCATAGGTCTTAGAATTGGACAGCTTTTTGTTTGCTCTAATGTGTGTGTTTGTTGATAATTGGATAGTTACAACAGGGGGAGGTGAAATTAAATTTGAACCTGAATGTTTTAGTTGAAAACAGCAGGAGGTGCCAGTTGAGCTATCTTGAGGGCTTGAATATTTGTGTTTCCTGTTAGTGTGCGTTTGGGAAGCCAAGGAGGAAAAAAAATTGACTTTTGAGTTTAGTTTGGTGTGTCCCACATGAAGAAAAAGGAAGAAGAAAATTTCCTCTTCTCTAGGTTACTTTTAGCAATAAACAATCAACAAAGCATATGTAAAGTCACTAGAACTAATGTTTTAGCTCATGGATAATACAATCTACTTAAGATAATGCCTTGTGAAGCAGAGGTTATTGGTGTGAATATTCTTATTTCCCTTTCATTGGGATCAAAGTCACTAATGTTTGATTAAGGTTCCTAGTAGCAAGGTGGAAATGTTATGCATGTGAAGATACTGAAAAATGAAGAGTATTTTGCAAGCTATTAAATGGGAAGTAAAATTGAGTTGTTGCAAGAGGGAGAATCAAAAACACAGTTCTAAACAGGGCTTCATGCTGCTGCTGGGGGATTCCAGTTTCTGTCCTGAAGAAGACCTCTAATTAGAGCTCGTATGTGCAATGCTTATATCTGAGTAGGGACTTGATTTGGGATAATTTGTATAGTTTAGCATAATGCTAATAATTGCTGAGTATGGCATGTTGGCTCAGTTGTATTACTGACTTCTCTGTGGTGTTTATGCTCAATAAAATTTCTGCTTACTTTAAAAAAAGGAAAAAAGAAAAAAAGAAGAAAAAACATCTGGTAGCTGAAAAGGGCGTGTGTATCCATCCTTTTTATGTATGTTCTTTCAGATGCTTAATGTAAGTTCATATTTTTCCCCTCCTATATGTCTAACTTCTTTGTATATCTTTGTCTGTAGTTCTCAGTCATGAGTATTTCACTCCTAGTTCATATGGCTACAATACGTGAGTCATGAATGTTTTCTTGTCATTGTTGTAATGTTTACTACTCTGTCTATTGTCTATTTTGTATTAGTGAGTCAATAAAAGATGAAACTCATTAGCCTGGTCTAAGGAAAGTTCTAATGAGGATAGCCTAGAATTTTCTTATTTGGTGGCATGATATTAGATTCTCTATTCTAACAATGATTGTTTTTGTCATGTTGTCAATTTACTGGCAGAGTCATCACTATAGAGATCACACATTCCTGAACTTTTCATTTAAGATAATGACTTTGAGTTGTTGGTGGTTCCCTTGATTCTCTGGATATGAATTGCTCAAGTGTGTCTAGAGAAGTAGGTACGCTTATTTCAGTTGTAGAGAGGGGGAATATAAATGGTAATATTTGATGACCTTCCACATATGTGCATCTCCCTCGTCAACACCTATGGGTTAGAAGAGCCAATGCTTTCAAGTTTATCTAAAATTTGACATTAGTTTTGCTGGTAGTTGATCAGTCAGTTAATTCTGAATGGCCTCCTTTCAAATGGTAAAATTACCTTTAGCATAGGTGTTGATATGAAGAGTTTGAGCCTTGGTGCAATGGCAAGTGCCTTCTACTAAAAGCGATAGGTCGCAGGTTTGAGTTCGGAAATCAGCCTCATCAGTAATTGGGGGTAAGGCTGCCTACAATTAGTTCTCCCAAATTTCACAAAAGTGGGAGTTTTGTACACTAGACACAATCTTTTCATAGGTGTTGATATGAAGCCCAATGACAGAATGACCTGGGTGGATATAATCTCAACCCAATGTCTTGTATTACGTTGCATGACTAAGATTTCTGTAACTATACTCATGCACTTGGCCCTAGTCTCCCATGATATTTCCTGTCCGCAGACTTCCTTTTTTCTTGAGTCTTCATAATTCTCTTACATTTCTTTGTAGGAGCTCTTGAGTTTGAATAACTTTGTGACTGTACTCTCTGAACTTTGGGGTGCTTTTGTTTTGCTGTCCACTATATTGCTGCAAGTGAAGCTTCAATTATCAAATTGTTACTTTTATTATCATCCAGTTCATCTCTTTCTTTTACTTTGGTTTCCAATAGATACCAAAGGATTTTTTTGAGCATTTTGGCTTTAGCTAAAAGTGGGTGGAAATTTATAATCAAGCCACTATTGAGATGCTCAAGTTTTGGCATGCAAAGACATTGCTAAATCGCTCTCCTCCACCCCAAAACAAAAAACAAAAAAAAATGCTGAAGTTTTGGCATATTTAGGTTATATCGCTTATCACTAGTGAGGCATGTTTACTAATTCTATTGCGGTTGGGGTATGGGCAACATAGAACCAACCACTTTGTCCCGCAGTTGACCTTGTCTAGTCCTCCTTAAATTGTTGCTTAGTTGAGTAAAGACCTTCGTCACTTCTCAACTGTCCAGTAAGGTGGAATGTGACCAAGGAATTCATGAATGGCTAAGGGAAAGAGATCTTTCTTTTTATTTGGCAAAAAAATACAAGAAGCCCATTTTTGTAATAGAAGGTTCTAAAGATTAAGCAAAAGGAAACCCAAATCAAAGAAGAAAAAAAGAAAATTAGACCTAGTAAAGCTCACCTTCATTAAAAACAGAAAAATAGGAGTTAAAATGAAAAGATGGTTATGATAGAGAGAGGGAGAGAGAGATCAAATTTATGGTGTCGCCAGTTTGATTTTATTTTTGCAAAAAATAAAATAAAAAATCTATTTATTATAGGTTGGGTTTGGGTAATATCTGAACTTGATTTGC
Organism: Quercus lobata; assembly: GCF_001633185.2. Classification (NCBI taxonomy): domain Eukaryota; kingdom Viridiplantae; phylum Streptophyta; class Magnoliopsida; order Fagales; family Fagaceae; genus Quercus; species Quercus lobata. The sequence continues at coordinate 33,570,728 of NC_044908.1, read as the reverse complement.
CCCGATTCCCTAATGGGCCTGGCAAAACCCATTCCATTCGAGCAAGTGCCAATGGGATTGCCATCCCTACTTCATCGTTGTCGGTATGTGACAATTGTTGAACATATTGGCTGAATGGCTTGTATACCTTAGTGAATGTCCAAATAACATCTAAACCCAAAATATCACTAAGTTAAAGAGTTCACAACGTGACTTAGGAGTACTTTGGTGTAGCGGTTTGTAAGGTTTCTGGTATGGCACAATGGTTCATCGTTCACCTAAAAAGTTGTTAGGGATTGTTCGTATGAAGTCTTGGGGCACATGTTTCATCAATTTGTCACTTGTGGTAAAAGGTACAATGGCCAAGTATCACCCACATCGTTGCTAACTTATCATTTGTTTTGTTTGAAATTTTATAATTTGCTAATTACAACAATGGGGGAGGGACTCCAAAAAGAGAATATATAATATTACTGAGTTATAAGGTTTTTTACGTTAGCGTATCCCTTTCATTTCACACCACACTTTTGAGACTCCAAAACCATTTTTGGGTCATATTATTATAGATGTTCTTCACATATCTTGGGACAGCAAATTGCAAGTCTCAACCTTCGTAGCTTGTAATTGCTACAATGAATCAAGCCTTAAGGTCAGCCACAAGCCATTCTAGCTTATATCATCAAAGTTTTTCATTTCCCATTTGGTAAGAGATTTCTAGTAACGTTGTTTGTATTTTTTTGAAAATACTTGTGAGTGAAAAAGTGTGTGAAAATACATGTAATATTGTTTAAACACTAAAAAATTGTTGTTTAAATAACGGTAACAAACGGGCCCCAAGTTATCAGCCATCAACTGTGACACACTAAGGCTGTGTTTGGCTTAGAGATAGCTCAATTTTCAATTCTCAAAACTCATTTCTCATCACTCTAAACTCTAATTCAATTTTCATATCTTTATCTCTACTTTTCTTTAACTCATTTTAGACTTGTGTTTGGTTGCTATTTTCGGGTGTAGTTCTCCCTTAAAAAAACTCAATTTCAGACAAAGTTGTGGATCCACACATTGACCCAATGTCAAAATACTTTTCTCTCTCCTTTTTTTCCTTTTTTCGCTAACTCTCATCTTTCTTTGCCTCTCCTCTCTATTTTTCCCTTCATCGTCTTTCTCTGCCTCTCACTCTCTTCTTTCTCCTTAATTTTCTCTTTCACGTGAGCGCTCTCTCTCTCTCTTGGTTTCTCTTAGATTTTGCTTGAGTTCACTGATTATGGCTCAAATTTCTGAATAGAAGCTAGATCAGAGACATGCGAGACTAATTCCACCCCTCTTCTCCGCCCCTCTCCTCTCTTTCATTTCTTACTTCTAGGTTTTATTTGTGTTGGGAGAAGAAATTTTTAGATTAATTGTGTGGATGAACATGTTTGAGGGTTTGTGTTGGTGTGTATGATCAGTATCATGTGTTTATGGGTTTGATTTTCTAGGTTTGAGAAATCAGTGCCCATGTGTTTCTATGAAGAAGAAAGAAAGAAAGAAGAAGAAGAAAAAAGCCGCTGAGTGAGTCTATGAAGAAGAAAGGAGAGAAAAAGAAAGAAGGAGAAAAAAAAACTGTTGAATCTGACTTGATAGAGACAAGTCAGGAGGGTGGGTCTTACCAATTTGGTTTTTTTTATTTTTATTTTTATTTTTTTATAAGTTTGCCATCATAACTCATATTCCATAATCTAAAAACACCAAAAATTTGTTTTCATTTTGTTATGGGACAAAATTGGCAAATGCCCCTTTCACGAAAAAAAATCTAGCGTTTTTCCCCATTTTTCCAAACTAATTAGGAAAATGTCTCTGTTTTGAAACTTGATTTTCTCAAAATCGAGTTAGCCCTACAGTGGTGTTTTATGGAGCCCTATAGCGACGTTTTAAGGATCTATAGTAGCGTTTTGGAACTCGAGTTCCATGAACTCAGCGTCACTATAGGGCTCCTTAAAACGCCACTATAGGTTAAAAAAAAATAAAAAATAAAAAAAAAAAACCTTGCATGGAACTCGAGTTCCAAAACGCCACTAAAAATCCTTAAAACGTCGCTATAGGACTCCTTAAAACGCCACTATAGGGCTAACTCGATTTTTAGATAATCGAGTTTCAAAATAAGAGCATTTCCCTAATTAGTTTGGAAAATGGGGCAAAATGCTGGATTTTTTTTTTTTAAAAAAAAAAGGGCAAAAAATCATTTTCTCCTTGAGTTATAAGTGATGGAAAATGAGAAAAAAAATTAAGTCAAACAAATGGAGTTGATGTGAGGCCCACAAAAAGTGAGTTGTGGGTGATGAGAATTGAGTGATGAGTGATAAGTGATGAAAATTGATGGTGTCTAAAAATAAACCAACTCCATATTTGTCCATAGTGGTTGTCCAGAGAAGTAATGACAGGAAACGAGCAACTCATCCTTCGTCCATAGAGGTCTCTGGACGAGTTTGTCACGTCCATTCTACCGCTTTGGGACAACCTTCCGTCCAGCATTGCTTAGGACGAGCTCAACAACGATTGTAGAATAAAGGAACATAAAAGATAACCGCCATGGCAGTTATGAAGGTGTACTCTAAACTTTCCGGACTCCATAAAGGTAGGGGAAGTTATTCAATGGATAACCGTTTCCTGAACCTATAAAATAGCACGAATCTCCGACAATAAAAGGTAAGTATTTTCCAGACACAATCCCCATAAGTTTGGAATTCTTTATTTCAGAAGAAAAGACTAACTTTGTCATCGGAGGATTTGTGACTTGTCAACCCCGGTCTCCTCTGATCTTTCGTTTCTTCTTTTTCAGGCTCTCAACCCTCAACATCATTACAATCCGTGCTATTCAGCCTACTGATTTCCTAAATATTATCAGTTAGCACCGTCTATGGGAAACAAATTTGTTAGACTTTGAGTTTTACAATTCCTTTCTCAGACAAAAATGCTGCAATGGTTCAGACTAGATCGAGGGCTACCAACCCAGGCCATCAAGAAAGCAGGGATGCTTCTAGCCATCCCTATCGTGATCATCAATTTGCACCTGCCATGCAGCCATCCTCTATTCATGTCCAATCCATGGCAGCCGCTATGGCAGAGTTAACTCGCCAAAACCAAGAACTAACAAGGGAGATTCATCTTAGAAGGCAACAATATGAAGCATATGGGGAAGAACAAGACCAGAACCAGGGAGATGAAAAAAGTGATGTACCTGAAAGTCAATCAAGGGGCACCACGTCAAGAAAGGTGCCACACTTGGAGAGAAAAATTGACCAAATGAGGAAGGTTATGGACGAGATGAGGGAAAACATGAGAAGAACAAATCCTGTAGAGGATCTAGTTCACCATACAGATTCCCCTTTCACAGCTTCCATCAATGGTCACCCCTTGCCTCTAAAATTTAAGATGCATTCTTTGGATTCGTATGATGGAGCGCGTGACCCGTTTGATCACATTACTACTTTTAAGACTACAATACACCTTCAGGGGGTCCTCGACGAAATTATGTGTAGAGCCTTCCTTACCACCCTCAAAGGTCCAGCACGAGTATGGTTCAGTAAAATACCCCAGAATTCGGTAAGTTCTTTCAAAGAGTTAAGTAAGTTGTTTGTTAATAACTTCATTGGGGAACAGAGACACAAGCGTTCTTCGTCCAGTCTGTTGACCATAGAACAGGGGGAGAATGAAAGCCTGTGATCCTTTATCACTCATTTCAACAGGGAAGTCTTGACTGTGGATGAGGTGGATAATAAGTTATTACTAGCGGCCTTTCACAACGGGGTTAATTCTAATTTATTCATCCACAAGTTTTATGAGAAGGAGCCCCAATCCATGGCTGAACTCGTCCATTCAGCCCAGAACTTTATGAATGCAGAAGACGCGATCATAGCCAAGAAAAGGAAGAGAGCTGAAAGAATGGATGCAAACCCCACACGCCACACCAAGCAAGTCCCTCGTCCAAAAAAGGGACGAACAGAAGATAAAAAGGATCGAGATGGTAAGAAGGTTGGTCCTTCAGCACGAAGTCAACAATACACGCCACTGAACACACCACTTGAACAGGTCCTTATGCAAATTAAGGACGATCCTTCCTTGAAATGGCTAAAGAAAATGAAGGGAGATCCCAATAAGCACAATAGAAACAAGTATTGCCGCTTCCATAGAGACCATGGGCACGACACGGACGAATGTTACGATTTAAAACAGCAGATTGAAAATCTTATAAGACAAGAAAAGTTGAGAAATTTCCTTGGACGAGAGCATAAGGATGAGAAGCTGAAAGGGAAGGTAAAAGAGACGTCGCGCCCCCCGCTTGGAGAGTAGTGCAGAATGTTCAACTCTCTCGACGATCTCCAAGGACGACGACCACGGACGAGCAAGCAATCACATTCATGGATGCGGACGCTGAAAGAGTTCACCACCCCCATGATGATGCCATTATGATTACTTTGCTAATTGCCGATTATACAACTAGAAGGGTGTTGGTTGACAACGAAAGTTCAGCAGATATTTTATATTACCCTGTCTTTCAGCAGATGAGGCTCGACGAAACCAACTTCGTCTAGTAAATTCACCCTTGGTAGGATTCGGTGGAATGAAGGTGCAGCCTGTAGGCAGTGTCACACTACCTGTTGTGGTGGGAGCATACCCACAACAGGTAACCAAGGACGTGAATTTCTTGGTGGTAGATTGCTCATAATCCTATAATGCCATAATTGGAAGACCAACTTTAAATAGTTAGAAAGCAGTTACATCTACATACCATTTATCAGTCAAATTTCCAACTGAGCATGGAGTAGGACAAGTTCAGGGAGATCAGCTGGCAGCAAAAGAGTGCTACTTGGCCATGTTGGCTATGGACGAGCAAGTTCAAACAATGAATATTGAAGAAAAGAGAATGATGACTGAGCCCATTGAAGTGTTGGAAGATATTTCTTTAGACGAGAAAAACCCTGAGAGGTCCACCAAGGTCGGAGCAGATTTAAAAGAGAGGATCAAGAAGGACCTCATCTGTTTCTTGAGGAAAAGTATTAATGTATTTGCTTGGAGTCATGAGGATATGTCGGGTATAGACCCTAGTGTCATTACCCACCGTTTGAATGGGTATCCTTCCTCTAAGCCAGTACGATAGAAGAAAATGGTGTTTGCCCCTGAGAGAGACAATGCTATTAAAGAAGAAATGCAGAAGTTGACCGCAGCTAAGTTCATTTGAGAAGTTTATTATCCAAACCGGTTGGCAAATGTAGTAATAGTCAAGAAGGCAAATGATAAGTGGAGAATGTGTGTAGACTTTATCGATTTGAATAAGGCTTACCCCAAGGATAGCTACCCATTGCCTTGCATTGGCTAGTTGGTAGATTCTACTACGGGACACAAGCTACTTAGCTTAATGGATGCTTTCTCTAGATACAATCAAATAAGGATGAACGACGCAAATCAAGAGAAGACATCTTTTGTCACAAGCCAAGGCTTATTCTGTTATAAGGTAATGCCCTTTGGTTTAAAGAACGCTGGGGCAACTTATCAGAGTTTGGTTAGCCACATGTTTCGTCCACAAATTGGGCAAAAAGTAGAAGTCTATGTAGATGACATGCTGGTGAAAAGTCAGGACAAGGGAAAGCATCTGGACGACCTACAAGAAACATTTGACACACTCAGGCAGTATAACAGGTTGAACCCCAGCAAGTGTGCTTTCGGGGTGTCATCCGGGAAATTCCTAGGGTTCATAGTGTCACATAGAGGGATTGAAGCAAATCCAGATAAGATCCAGGCAATGCTGAACATGGAACCTCCACGGAATGTCAAGAAGTCCAGTCTCTTACCGAACGAGTTGCTGCCCTCAACAGGTTTGTCTCTAAAGCTACTGATAAATGTTTGCCATTTTTTAAGGTACTTAAAAAAGCATTTGAGTGGATGGAAGAGTGTCAAAAAGCCTTCCAGGACTTGAAAATCTACCTCACTACAGCTCCTTTACTAAGTCCATCTGTGTTGGGAGAAGAGTTGTATTTGTACTTAGCAGTTACTCCGTATTCCGTTAGTTCATCATTGATAAGGGAGGAAGGAAGAGTGCAAAAGCCTGTGTACTATACAAGCAAAGCACTAAGGGAGCAGAAGGATGATATCCGCTAATAGAGAAGCTGGTTTTTACATTGGTAATGGCTTCCAGGAAGCTAAGGCATTACTTCCAAGCTCATGTCATCAATGTCATGACCGATCATCCGCTCAAGAAAGCAATGAACAAGTTAGAAGCTGCAGGATGACTGATCCAATGGGCTGTCGAGCTTAGTGAATTTGATATAAGATATCAACCAAGGCATACAATAAAAGCTCAAGCCCTTACAGATTTCATTGCAGAGTTCACTCCGAGTTATGAAGACTTAAGCGAAGTGGAGAATAGAAAGAAATAGATTGTCCATGTGGATGGATCATCTACACAATATGCAGGAGGAATAGGAGTTTTTTTATTATCCCTGGAAGGAGATAAACTAACACACAAGGTTCGTCTGTAGTATCAAACAACCAATAATGAAGCTGAGTATGAAGCCCTTATTAAAGGGTTAGAGTTGGCCAGATCTGTAGAAGCGGAATCAATACTCGTCTTGGGAAACTCTCAGTTAGTCATAGGCCAAGTAAATGGGACATGTGAAGCCAAAGAAGTACCATAATAAGGTGGTACGCCTTGTAAAGAAGTTTAAGGAAGTTGATTTCATTCAGATCTCAAGAGAAGAAAATATGGAAGCAGATGCTTTAGCAAAAGAATCCTCAGCAATTGAAGTAATAGATGAGTTTGATGAAGTTCAATATCTACCCAGCATAGACCTTCCAGAGGTGCATCAGATAGAGGGAGAGGAGAATTGGATGACTCCAATAATATCATACTTGAAGGACGGAACACTTCCAGAAGGAAAAAACGAGGCCAGGAAGCTCAGAGTCAAATCAGCCAGATACGTCCTCATGAACGAGGTACTATACAAAAAGGGTTTTTCACAACCTTATCTGAGGTGTTTAGCCCCGGACGAGGCCAACTATGTATTGAAGGAGGTTTATGAGGGAGCATATGGCAACCATTCAGGAGCCAAGTCACTTGTCCACAAAGTCATTCGCGCAAGCTACTACTGGCCAAACATGCAAGTTGATACTAAGGCATATGTCAAGGTCTGTGATCAATGCCAACGATTTAGTAATGTCCCCAGACAACCATCGGAATATCTCACCCCAATGATGGCCCTATGGCCTTTTGCACAATAGGGACTAGATATCTTGGGTCTCTTCCCACTTAGGACAAGGTAGATAAAATTTCTGGTGGTGGGTATTGATTATTGAACCAAATGAGTAGAAGTAGAACCCTTAGTAAGTATCACACAACAAAAATGTCAAGAGTTTTGTCTGGAAGAACATTTTATGCAGGTTTAGGGTGCCCAGAGTCCTGTGTTTGACAACGGACGACAATTTGACAATGCACTTTTCAGGGACTTTTGTGAACATTTCGGAATTCAAAATCATTATTCCTCGCCCGCCCATCCCCAAGCAAACGGTCAGGCTGAAGTTGCAAACTGATCCTTGTTGAAAATTATCAAGCTCGGCTTGAGGGGGCAAAAGGAGTATGGCCAGATGAACTACCAGGTGTTCTATGGGCGTACAAAATGAAGATAAGAACCCCTACAGGGGAAACTCCTTTCAAGCTGGCCTATGGAAGCGAAGCGGTCATACCTGCAGAAGTGCATATGACCAACCACAGGGTGACGATGTATTAGAATAAGGATAACGAGGAAGCAACTCCGTTTAAACCTCAATCTAATAGACGAGGAAAGGGTGGACGTGGAACATAGGACGGCAAGGTATAAAAACCTAATGGCTAAACGGTATGATGCGATGGTGAAGCCGAGGCGATTCAACATAGGAGACCACATCCTGAAAAAGGTTTCTTGGCAACCAAGAACCCGGCTCACGGGAAACTGAGGCCTAATTGGGAAGGACCTTACAGAGTTATCAACTATAAAAGGCAAGGATCCTACTACTTGGACGCCCTGGATGGGAGAAAATTAGAACATCATTGGAATGCTGAGCACTTGAGGAGGTACTATCAGTAGAAGCGCTAGTCTGGACGGGTGTTACTATGGACGAGCTTGGAGCTTGTTTCTTTACTTATATTCTACTTATGTTTAACAATGCAACTACTTTATTATTTGTGTTGTAATTATGAACAAAGTTATTGATATGTTTGTACTTATAAAACTCTCTGTGAAGGCATTTGCTTCTAAGTATATGCCTCGTTTGTAAACAATATTTATCACATGTACATAATGTTGTGTGAATCTTAGTTTCTATGCTATTTTTCATACAAATAATTCACAAGACGGCTGAACAACCCCAAACGAGAAAATTCTCCGGATACGAAGATGTAACGTCAATAAGCTTTCCTAAGGGCAAAGGCATGCTCGCCCAAGTAATGGAAGAGGGAAAGGGCAAAACAAAGGCATGCTCATCCAAGTAATGGACGAAGTAAAACCTTCCCTGAGCAAAACAGTAAGTTCAGAGAATGTTCGTCCGTATAACGGATGGGATAAAGCATAATACACGTCCAACACATGGACGAGTAAACGCATAAGCAAGTGTTAACTTATTGATTAAGACGCATTCTAAAGCAATCCAATTTATGGACGAATGCAAAGTTGTCTTATCTTCATTAAAGGTGAAAACTAGCTAAGTTTTAGGACGAGTAATGCTGGTAATCACCATTTCACCAAGACGAGTTATACTTGTGGAATTCAAATACTTTTTAAGGAATTACTTCTATGGACGAGTAAAAATTTGAAACAAGATAACATCACAAATAACTTTCATCCATACCATAATAGAAAAGAAAGTCAAGCAATTGTTCAAGGGTGGACAACCAATGTCCAAACACCCTTAAAAAGTAAAGCCAATTATTAATGGCTTGTCCTAAAACTATGGACGAGATTAGCGTACTTGAATTACAGTAACAGGTCCTAAGACCAAGGACCAAACAAAACTTAAGAAAAATACATATAAGAATATAAAGATGATCAAAGTATTAAAAGCTCGTCTTTAGGCAGGAGGGGCGTCGGTGTTTTGGTCATCTTGGTGTGGCTGGGTTGTAGCATCGTCCTCTATATTGACATCTTCTGAACTCGCCTGGAGGAGGGAGCTTGTAGGAGCACCACTAAGATTGAGCTTGATAGAACTGAAGTCAATGTCAGGGAAGTTCTCCACAGCGTCCATCCTAAAGTCCTCAAACCCAACTGCATAGTTGGTATCCAGTAGGTTTGTAAACTGCTTGGACACCTTCAACCTGCAACTGCGTCTTGCTTGGCTTTCTCAAGAAGAGCACTCAGCTCGTCATTCTTCTTCTGTAAGTGATCAAGACGAGTGTCCTTCTCCACAACATCAGTCTTCAGCTCTTCAACTTGGTTCTGCAGCTCCTTTGCCTCTTCATTGGCCTTAGCAGCTATCTCAGCCCACCGTTTACTCTCGTCTTTCACCTCCTTAATCCCCCTCTCCAGCAAGACCCTCGTCTTGTCCAAATCAATTGCTTGTCTGGACATGGCGATGAACTTAGACATTGCCTGAATCAAATTTTTTGTTAGAGCAAAAGTATGTTTACCTTGCTAACAAGACGAGACCCAAAAAGAAAAAAAAGAAAAAAAAGCATGAAACCTTGAAAAGGTCATGAACCCCAGAATGTTCAAAGTCCTTCAAAGACATGTTATAACAAGCTGTCACATCCGCATCTGTCACAGCCATCCCAAATCTTTCCCAAGCTAGATCCTTATTCCCAATAAGGTTTTGAGGTACTTGTTGGGAAGGCTAAGATGAGGAAGGCACCTTGATTGTGGACGGGGCCTGCATAGGAGAATCCTTGAGTTCTGAATCATCAAGGATCTAGACGTCCTCAGGCTCATGGATAGAGATAGGCAGTGTGGATTGGATATTCTTAGGCTTAGATGACTTGTGCTTTACTTTTTTCTCCCTGTGCCTGCTTGGGAGATTTCCCAAGTCAACCCCTAAGGACAAACTCTTTCTTTTGTCACCTACTGATGGATGAGGTTGGGACGGTACCTCCTGCCCAACTGCCTTGTTCACAACTTCTTTACCTTTGTTCTCCTTCATTGTAGCTATTCCTGAAAAGAAAGATTTTTTTTTAAAAAAAAAAAGGGAAGAAGAGTGAGGGAGGGTCGACAAGAGAGCTTACGTCTACGGACGGTGAACTCATGTGCAAGGGCTTCAACAGATGGTTTAGGACCTAAACCCCAGGTGGCAAGACGTTAGAGACTTACCAAAGAATGAAAAGTCCTGTCAGTGTATAGACGAACCTTTTGAATTCTCTCGATGTAAAACCTGCTTAAAATGAGGTCGTCTAGCACCTATAAAAAAAAAGGAGAATGAACATTATTAGGTAACTACCTACAATAATAAATACAATAAATAACAAAGCCACAACTATAAGCGTACCTTCAAGACGAAGGTTCCCTAACTCTCCTGTGTAGAGAGGAAATGGATCTTGAGAAACCTTAAGAGGGCGTCCAGCCCAAAAACCTGAGACGAAGAAGAACTCCGTCTTCCAGTTCCTATTTGAGGTAACTATGGACTTAATCAACCTATAATCCTTCCCTCTAACTATGAATTGATAGAAGCCAAGGGATTGGTTAATTTCGGAGGGCTTATAACAGTAAAGGAACTCGTCCACGGTAAGAGGATGGTTCCCCTCAAACACCTCCCTCCACAAAACTTACATAGAGACGATTAACCTCCTTGCATTAGGATTGAGTTGACAAACACCTAAACGTAACTTGGTAAGTAACTCTCTAGCAAAAGCATTTAAAGGTAACCTAAGTCCACCTAAAATATAGGCTTCATAAATACTTATCCCAAAATGTGGCTGACAACACCACTCCCCACGAACTGCTAACCTAGGTTTAAGGTCGTCTAGGATTTGATACCACTTCTTAAGTAAATCCAATCTCCTATCATCCGTCTTGGAATCTATTCCTATAGCATAGCTGTACACTACCTCAACCTCGTCCTGAACTGTGGACGAGGGAGCACTTATACCAGCCTGGGATCCGGACTCAGTCCTCGTCCTAAGCCCTTCCTGGAGAACCTCTAAAGGAACCCTAGGAACATCGGACGTGTACTCGTCCGTAGTGTTTCCTCCACTACTACTATTGCTATTATTACTATCACTAGAGCCACTAAAACTACTTGGGTCATGATATTCGTCTATGACTTTATCCACACTATTACTAGACAAGGAAAGAACGGTCTCAGACATTTTTAAGAAAACTTAAAATCTGAGGACGAGAATTAAAAAAGTACCTGAATCTAGACGAGGAAACTAAGGACAAGAGGACACTTCTAGACAAGGCGCTAAGACGAGGATGCTTAAGGAAGGAAATTTCAGAAATGTGAAGGGCACTAGAGGAATTCTACTATTTATAGGCCGTAAGCTTAGGTATCTGAAACGACACAACCAACCAAAAGGTGACACGTAACTCCTCGAAAAAATAACTAGACGCAACTGTTTACCAATGAGATTGTGACACATGGCACGCCTAGTTACGGGCATTAAATATACATTATGAGAACATCCTTAAACTTATCCTAGAGACGACCCATGGACAAGGGGGCAAATGATGGTGTCTAAAAATAAACCAACTCCATATTTGTCCATAGTGGTCGTCCAGAGAAGGAATGACAAGAAACAAGCAACTCGTCCTTCGTCCATAGAGGTCTCTGGACAAGTTCGTCACGTCCATCTACCGCTTTGGGACAACCTTCCATCCAGCATTGCTTAGGATGAGCTCAACAACGGTTGTAGAATAAAGGAACATAAAAGATAACCGCTATGGCAGTTATGAAGGTGTACTCTAAACTTTTCGGACTTTGTAAAGGTAGGGGAAGTTATTCAATGGATAACCATTTCCTGAACCTATAAAAGGGCACGAATCTCCAACAATAAAAGGTAAGTGTTTTCCAGACACAATCCCCATAAGTTTGGAATTCTTTGTTTCGAAAGAAAAGACTAACTTTATCATCGGAGGATTTATGACCGGTCAACCCCAGTCTCCTCTGATCTTTCGTTTCTTCTTTTTCTGGCCTTCAACCCTCAACATCATTGCAATTCATGCTATTTAGCCTACTAATTTCCTAAATATTATCAAAAATCACTCAAACCAAACAGGGCCTAAAGTTTTTATTAGAGCATTTGCATCAGAAGATGTAAAACTTTGCAAAATACAAAAAGGAACAAATTTTACACATTTTGCCCCAAAAAATCTTCCACATTAGTCATTCTAAAACTGTGTATATTTACACATTTGCTACAGTAACTATGCATATATACATAGTTACTACAGCTGTGTATACTATTATTTTATTAATTTCACATTTCGCACATTTTTTTCTCTCTCTCTTCTCCGTGCAAAACGACCTCAGTCTCAAACTTCTCTCATCATCTTCTTTTTCCTCAGATACACACAAACACATCCACACAGACAAATCAACACAGAAATACACAAGCACACCCATACGGACAAACCAATAGAGAGACAGATAGGTGCTAATGTTGGTCGCTTGTGGATCGGTGCTAGTGGCGCTAGATCAGAGTTCGTGGGTTGATGGAAATGGGTCTGGATACTTGTGGATTGGTCTTGGCAGCGAAGATCAGTGCTTATGGGTCGATAGGAATGGGTTTTGATGCTTTTGGACGGTTCTGGCTGTGGAGATCGGTGCTTGTGGGTCGATGGAGTCCATACTTGTGGGTTTTGATTCTTGTGGTTCTTATGGTGGAGATTGGTGCTTGTGGTGGATAAGTGGTTTGACAATGAGAGGAAACAGAAGAAGAAGATGCTTGTGGAGGGAGGCGATCTAATCATGACCTTAGAAGGAAGAAGGAGAAGTTACTGTGGAAGGAAGAAGAAGTAGAAAAGGAACAAAAGATTAGTCTGAGAGATGAGATAAGGACAAAGAAAAAAAGATAAGTACAAAAGAAAAGATAAAAAGACAGGAACAAAATAAAAATATAAAATAATAATTAAGCATTAAAAAATATTATTATTTAAATAGAGGGGATTGTAAAATAGATGAACTAATGTGAGTATTTTGGAAAAGCGGCAGTGTAAAATAGAAGAAAAAAAGGTTTTAGTATAAAATAGACAGAAAAAAATTGGCTGGACTGATGCAATTGCTTTTAGCATTTGAAGAAGATATGTGGTTACAGAGGTCAAGAAATAATTGGTTGAAAGCAAGGGACAAGAATAAAACTTTCTTTCACACCAAAGCATCCAACTGTTTACAACGTAATACTATTAGTAGGTTGCTGGACTCAAACAACGTGTGGATAGAAGATGAGGAGCAGATTGGCCAAGTGTTTATGCAGTATTTTGATGACCTCTTTAGTACTTCAGAGCCTTGGATTGAGAGAAAGCTTATTGATATCGTTCAACCCAAAGTTTCGGACAGAATGAATGCCTTGCTAAACAGGGAGTTTCAAGCTCCGGAAGTGGAGAAAGCCTTGAAGCAGATGCACCCCATGATGGCCCACAGCCCCGACGGTATTCCCCCTTTGTTTTATCAACATTTTTGGCCTATTGTTAGATCTATTGTTGTATGTACTGCTTTGAATTTTCTTAACCATGGTATAGCACTACCCAACACAAGACTCATATTGTGCTCATTCCAAAAACAAAAAATCCGGAAAGAGTCACAGATTACTGACCAATAAGCTTGTGCAATGTGGCTTCAAAAGTGGTGGCAAATTAAATGAAGTTAGTGTTGTAGGAGATTGTGTGTGAAAACCAAAGTGCTTTTGTAGCAGAAAGGTTAATCACGAACAATGTTTTAGTGGCACATGAAGTGATGACTCATATTGGCAAACAGATGAGAGGTAAATGCGAGGAGTTGGCATTGAAGTTGGACATGGGCAAAGCTTATGACCATGTGGAGTGGGAGTGCTTGAAGTAGATTATGTTAAAGCTAGGATTCCATGAGCATTGGGTGAAAATTGTCATGAGGTGTGTGTCATCAATTTCATATGTAGTAAGAATTAATGGTCGACCGTGTGGGGAGATTCATCCTACGTGTGGGCTCCAACAAGGAGACCCACTATCTCCATATCTCTTTCTCATTTGTGCGGATGGCCTTTCTGTTTTACTCCACAAATCAGTCCAAAGGAAGAGCTTAAAAGGAGTGGCTGCCTTGAGTGGGGGTCCTAAAGTGTCACACCTTTTCTTCGCCGATGATAGCCTCATTTTTGGAAGAGCCATAGTGGAGAAGTGTGCCGAAATACAAAGGATATTGCAGGTTATGAACAATCTTCCGGGCAATAATTAAATCGGAGTAAAACTTCTCTATTCTTCAGTCCTAACACAGCGGATGAAATAAAGGAGTCAATCAAGACAATGTTTGGTGCTAATGTGATTCGGCCTCATGAATCCTATCTTTATTTATTCAGTAGTTTCAAAGTAGTTGTTAGTCTAAATCTTTAGTAAGTAATTATAAAGTATGGTAACACATGCAAGTTGCATTTGTGACCTATTTGAACCCTTAAATGAAGAAAAAAAAATTCATAGTAGATCTTCTCTCTAGGTTCTATGTAGAGCCCTAGAGGTGAAAATTAAACTTTATCATCTCAGTACGAACGACTCTCTCCGCTTTACGGTAAAAACGGCTGTTAAACACTTCTCAAGGAGGCTATGGATGATATTTTGAATAGATGTGCGGGTTTACAATTATCAGAGAAGGAGGAAACAGAGATTGTTATAGGCGCTCCAGTGATAGACAGTCGTAGAGTGTTGGCTAGGAAGTTCTTTACGAAACAACAAGTTAATTTGGAATCGGTGGCGCGGGTTCTGAGATCAGTTTGGAAAATACTCAAAATTTTGAGGTTAGTGACTTAGGAGATAACAGGGCTCTTTTTCTTTTCTAGAATGATGATGATGTAGATAAAGTCTTGTTGCTCAGTCCGTGGTCTTTTGACAAATATCTCCTTACCTTGTATAAGTTGGAAGTAGGGGAGGCAATGAGTAAGGCTAGGTTCGACAAGATGTCATTTTGGATTCAAATTCACAGCATCCCAACCATGTACCAAACCAAGGAGGTGGGGTATAGCATTGTACTTTTGCAACAGTGTAAAAAGTAGACGTGAATGAAAAAGGGTTTTGTCTTGGAAACTTCAAGCGTATAAGGGTAATGATAGATATCTCAATTCCTTTGTGTAGGGGTCAAAGGGTTCTTTCTCTTCATGAGATTCAGAATCAGGTGAGGTAGGAATGTCTACTGAAACTTCTACACCACTTGGAGTACTTGGAGATGTAGGCTCTTAATCAACTATTTCTTGAACACCTTTATTCTTAGGAGGAAGAATTTCCTTAGGGATCTCCTCACTAATTTTCTCAGAACTGGACTCTGAGGCTTCATCAATAACAACATTGACTGTTTTCATCACCTTCTTGGTTCTCTTGTTGTATACCCAATAAGCCTTGCTAGTAGAGGAGTATCCCAAAAATATTCCTTCATCGCTTTGGGAATTAAATTTTTCCACATTTTCTCTCTCCTTAAGGATAAA